>NC_037675.1:69452001-69600084 GCF_003255815.1 Theropithecus gelada | reverse complement strand
AGGGGGACACCCCTTCCAAAAAAAAAAAAAAAAAAAAAAAAAAAAAAGAGATTAGGATCCAGTTTCATTCTCCTACATGTGGCTAGCCAATTATCCCAGCACCATTTGTTGAATAGGGTGTCCTTTCCCCATTTATGTTTTTGTTTGCTTTGTCAAAGATCAGTTGGCTGTTAAGTATTTGGCTTTATTTCTGGGTTCTCTATTCTGTTCCATTGGTCTATGTGTCTATTTTATACCAGTACCATGCTCTCTTGGTGACTATGCCCGTATAATATAGTTTGAAGTTGGGTAATGTGATGCCTCCAGATTTGTCCTTTTTGCTTAGTATTACTTTGACTACACAGGCTCTTTTTTGGTTCCACGTGAATTTCAGGATTGTTTTTTCTAGTTCTGTGAAGAATGTTGGTGGTATTTTAATGGGAATTGCAATTTGCAGAGGGCTTTTGACAGTATGGTTATTTTCACATATTGAGTGCAGTGGCACGATCTTGGTTCACTACAACCTCTGCCTCCCAAGTTCAAGTGATTCTCCTGCCTCAGCTTCTCAAGTAGCTGGGACTACAGGTGTGCACCACCACGCCCAGCTAATTTTTGTATTTTTAGTAGAGATGAGGTTTCACCATGTTGGCCAGGATGGTCTCGATCTCCTGACCTCATGATCCGCCTGCCTCGGCCTCCCAAAGTGCTGGGATTACAGGCGTGAGCCACCATGCTTGGCCAGGGTTGAGTTCTTGATTTGATTCTCAGCTTGGCTGCTGTTGGTGTATAGCAGAGCTACTGATTTGTGTATGTTAATTTTGTATCCTGAAACTTTGCTGAATTCATTTATCAGTTCCAAGAGTTTTTTGAATGAGTCTTTTTGGGTTTTCTAGTTATACCATTATATCATTTGCAAATAGCAACAGTCTGACTTCCTCTTTACTGATTCGGATGCCATTTATTTCTTTCTCTTGTCTAACTGCTCTGGCTAGGACTTCCAGTACTATGCTGAATAGAAGCGGTGAAAGTGGGCATCTTTGTCTTGTTCCAGTTCTCATGAGGGATGCTTTCAACTTATCCGTGTTCAGTATAATGTTGGCTGTCGGTGTGTCATAGATGGCTTATATTACGTTAAGGTATGTCTCTTCTATGTCGATTTTGCTGAGGGTATTAATCATAAAGGGATGCTAGATTTTGTCAAATGCTTTTTCTTTGTCTCTGGAGGTGATCATGTGATTTTTTATTTTAATTCTGTTTACGTGGTATATCACATTTATTGACTGACATATGTTAAACCATCCCTGCATCCAAAACCCACTTAATCACAGTGGACTATCTTTTTGATATGCTGTTGGATTCAGTTCACTAGTATTTTGTTGAAGATTTTTGCATCTATGTTCATCAGGGATATTGGTCTGTAGTTTTCTTTTTTTGTTATGTCCTTCCCTGGTTTTGGTATTAGGGTGATACTGGCTTCATATAATGATTTAGGGAGGATTCCCTCTTTCTCTGTCTTTTGGAATAGTGTCAATAGGATTGGTACCAGTTCTTCTTTGAAAGTCTGATAGAATTCAGCTGTGAATCTGTCTGGTCCTGAACTTTTTTTTGTTGTTGGCAATTTTTTTTTTTATCACCATTTCAATCTTGCTGCTTGTTACTGGTCTGTTCAGAGATTCTATATCTTCCTGGTTTAATCTAGGAAGGTGGTATATTTTTGGGAATTTATCCATCTCTTCTAGGTTTTCTAGTTTATGTGCATAAAGGTGTTCATAGTGGTCTTAAATAATCTTATGTATTTCTGTGGTATCAATTGTAATATCTCCTGTTTCATTTCTAAGTGAGCTTATTTGGACCTTCTCTCTTGTTTTCTTGGTTAATCTCACTAATGTTCTATCAACTTTATTAATATTTATCTTTTCAAATAAGCAGATTTTGTTTTATTTATCTTTTGTATCTTTTTGTTTCAATTTCATTAGTTCTGCTCTGATCTTTGTTATTTCTTTTCTTTTAATGGGTTTCGGTTTAGATCATTCTTGTTTCTCCAGTTCTATGAGGTGTGACCTTAGATTGTCTATTTGTGCTTTTTCAGACTTTTTGATGTAGGCATTTAATGTTATGAATTTTCTTCTTAGCACTGCTTTTGCTGTATCCCAGAGGTTTTGATAGGTTGTGTCATTATTGTATGGTTCAAAGAATTTTTAAATTTCCATCTTGATTTCATTGTTGACCCAATGATCATTCAGAAGCAGGCAAGTTAATTTCCATGTATATGCATAGTTTTGAGGGTTCCTTTTGGAGATGATTTCTAATTTTATTCCACTGTGGTCTGAGGGAGTACTTGATATAATTTTGATTTTCTTAAATGTATTAAGACTTGTTTTGTGGCCTGTCATATGGTCTATCTTGGAGAAAGTTCCATGTGCTGATGAATAGATTGCATATTCTGCAGTTGTTGGGTAGAATGTTCTGTAGATATCTGTTAAGTCCATTTGTGTTAGGGTATAGTTTAAGTCCATTGTTTGTTTCTTGATTTTCTGTCCTGTTGACCTGTCCAGTGCTGCCAGTGGAGTGCTGAAGTCCCCCACTATTATTATGCTGTCGTCTATCTCATTTCTTAGGTCAAGTAGTAATACTTCTATAAATTTAGGAGCTCCAATGTTAGGTGCATATATATTTAGAATTGTGATATTTGCCTGTTACACTAGTCCTTTTATCATTATATAATGTCCCTCTTTGTCTTTTTTAACTGCTGTAGCTTTAAAGTTTGTTTTCTCTCATATAAGAATAGCTGCTTCTGCTTGTCTTTGGTGTCCACGTGCATAAAATGTCTTTTTCCACCCCTTTATCTTAAGTTTATGTGAGTCCTTATGTTAGGTGAGTATCCTGAAGACAGCAGAAACTTGGTTGGTGAATTCTTATCCATTCTGCCATTCTATAACTTTTAAGTGGAGGATTTAGGCCCTTTATATGCAATGTTAGTATAGAGATGTGAGGTACTATTCTATTCATTGTGCTATTTGTTGCCTGAATACTTTGACTTTTTTTTAATTGTGTTTTTATATAGGTCCTGTAAGATTCATGACTTAAGGAGGTTCTATTTGGTGTATTTTGAGGATTTGTTTTAGGATTTAGAGCTCCTTTTAGCAGCTCTTGTAGTGCTGGCTTGGTAGTGGCTAATTCTGTCAGCATTTGTTTGTCTGGAGGAGACTGCATCTTTCCTTCATTTAAGAAGCTTATTTCACTGGATACAAAATTCTTGGCTGATAATTGTTTTATTTAAGGAGGTTAAAAATAGGACCCCAATCCCTTCTAGCTTATAGGGTTTCTGCTGAGAAATCTGCTGTTAATCTGTTTTCCTTTATAGGTTACCTGATACTTTTGCCTCACAGTTCTTAAGATTCTTTCCTTTGTTTTGACTTTAGATAACCTGATGACAATGTGCCTAGGTAATGATCTTTTTGTGATGAATTTCCCAGGTTTTCTTTGAGCTTCTTATATTTGGATGTCTAGATTTCTAGCAAGGCCAGGTAGGTTTTCCTCAATTATTCCCTCAAATATGTTTTCTACACTTTTAGATTTCTCTTCTTTCTTGGGAACACCAATTATTCTTAGGTTTGGATGCTTAACATAGTACTAAATTTCTTGGAGGCTTTGTTCATTTTTAAAAATTCATTTTTCTTTGTCTTTGACGAATTGGGTTAATTTGAAAACCTTGTCTTTGAGCTCTGAAGTTCTTTTTTCTGCTTGTTTGATTCTGTTGCTGAGACTTCATTTCTCTGTGTTCTTGATTTCCAGATGTTGTGATTGTTTTTTATTTATGCCATTTATTTCACTGAAGAATTTTCCTTTCATATGCTGTATCATGTTTTTGATTTCTTTAAGTTGGACTTCACCTTTCTCTGGTGCCTCCTTGATTAGCTGAATAATTCACTTTCTGAATTATTACAGTTATTATTCTGGCAATTCAGAGATTTCATCTTGGTTTGAATCAATTGCTGGTGAGCCAGTATGATCTTTTGGTGGTGTTAAAGAACCTCATTTTGTCATATTACCAGAATTGTTTCTCTAGTTCCTTCTCATTTGGGTAGACTATGTCAGAGGTAAGATCTGGGATTCAAGGACTGCTGTCTAGATTCTTTGGTCACACGGGGTGCTCCCCCCTGAGGTGGTGTTCCCCTAGGAATAGGGTTTCCTGAGAGCCAAACTCTAGTGATTGTTTTGGCTCTTCTGGGCCTAGCCATCTAGTGGAGCTCCTGGGCTCTGGGTTGGTACTGGTGAGTGTCTGCAAAGCATCCTGTGATGTGATCTGTCTTCAGGTCTCACAGCCGAGGATACCAGTACCTGCTCCAGTGGCGGTAGCAGGGAGTGAAGTGGACTCTGTGAGGGTCCTTGGTTGTGTTTTTGTTTAATGCACTGGTTTTGTGTTGGTTGGCCACTGGCTAGGAGGTGACACTTTCAAGAGTGCATTAATCTTATAGAGAGGATGCAATTGAATGGGATAAAAGAAAATAAATGCTATGGAACAGATGAAGTCTACCAAGTTAATGTTAAAGTAAATCGCTGTAAAATAATTCCAATTGCCTAGTGGTTTCCTTCATAGAGCATCCTCATGGGAGAAAAAAATTATCAAATTCTCCTGTTCCGAAGGAACTGAGAAGCTTTGATACACAAGATTATGGTGCTCTGTCAGCTACCTGCTCTGCCGGGAGTTTTAGCTATTTAGACCTTCCCTTTCTCTTTATTAATCTTTTCAGTATTTTGCAGGTTTTCCCTAAATATGAAAGTATCTCTACTTTTAGACTTATATCCAACTACCCAGTTCATCAGGCTGCAGACATTTTCCCATTGTCCTGTCACCAGACTTGGTACTTTACCGAACCATTCCTGCTCCCCTATCGCTGTCCATGACTACATTTTTGGCTGCATAATCTATTATATCTAATAGTGTCAGGTTGCAACATTGTAGCTTGATAATATATGTACACTCTCCCCTCTATCTAATACATCATATCTTCCAGTTATACTGAAAATTCCACAAATTCATCCTTTTAGATTATGTTGTAAACTATTTCAGTTGCCTATTTTTTCAACAGAGATGTATAAGTTTTCTGATATAAGCAAGGCGGTTTTCCACAGTTTTTAACTATATGTTTTTCATCTCTAAGGAAAGACTCATATATTGATATCATAATTATGCATTTGAAGTTTCTGTCTCTTGATTAAATAGCTATGAAATGAATGCTAATGCCATATCAATAGCACTTACATTCAGGTAATAGCAAAATTAAATTATCACATAGAGATCAGCAGGCTTTTCAACAAGCACATATAGCACATATTTCTCTAGTGCCCATCCTCAGAGTATCAAAAATACTACTGACAGTCACATGAACTCTTAATGAAATGTACTGCCAACTGCCAATGATACTTAACAAAAAGTAGGCATCTTGCCTTGCTGAAGCCAGAATTAAAGTTTGACCAGAAATGAGCCAGGCAATATTATATCTTTTTCCTAACCCCTGATACTCACTTGGAAAGGGGATAAGGGTAAGGGGTTAACTTGTAATCTTTACAAGTCAGAACAGAACAGGTCTTAAAATTGTTTTTGGCTTCATTGCCTCTGGGTCAGCTGCTGAAACAGAAGT
Source organism: Theropithecus gelada (assembly GCF_003255815.1). NCBI lineage: Eukaryota > Metazoa > Chordata > Mammalia > Primates > Cercopithecidae > Theropithecus > Theropithecus gelada. The sequence goes on along the minus strand of NC_037675.1, from coordinate 69,594,460 downwards.
CAAGCTGTGACTTACAGGCTTTCATTAATTTTCCTTATGCTGCTTAATTTTAGTAGCATAGTTTCCACATACTCTAATTTCTTGTTTTCAGTGTTGTATGACATGTCTTGTAAATAGTGTGAAGTTGATTTAACTGTACAACATTAAAGTTATATCCCCACTAGGTCTATAATCTAAAGACCTGTTACTGACAGATAAGGAATAGTTCTGACTTCTGGAAACTACTGAGAATTATGAAGAAATCCAACGAGGCCGTCTTACTTATTAGAGACTAATCTTAAACAAGAAAGCTTTGCTAAATTATACAAAGTTGTCCTTCCAAAGTTAAGTAACAAACACTTTATAATCTAGACCCTGAGTCTTCCATGACTTCCTCTGTTTTAGAAAAATATTTTACATGAGTGCCCGACTCTCTGCTCCAAATTCTTCTGGTTTCATTCCTCTACAAAGACTATGAAAGTTAGGCTTATATTAAATTTAATTTGGCCCATAGCCACACAAGTGCCATCAAGAAAAAAATCTTGAGAATGCCACTCTGGGACAGGGACTGTCCATTTTCAGTGTTCAGAACAGACCCCTGTAGGATGCTTCACACAGTGCTTCCTCCCATACCACAATTCTTGACTCTGAGTGGGTGAAGACCTCAACTCTCAGTCAGTCTGATGGGCCTGAACCCACTTCCCCTGGACTGTGCACCCTCATCATAGAGTACTGACTAATGAAAAAAGCAGTTATGTTCTTGATCAAGAGGCTGTTATCCACTTTCTTTATAAAAGAGCCATAAATTCCATATTGATTGGCCAGAAAGATATGCCTTTACATTGTGTAGGATTAAGCTCACAGAGGTCTATACATAATTGATAACATGAGATTTTAAGTGGGCGGGGGGTTGGATTTAGAGAAGGGGAGATGAAGAATGATATGAAAGCAGCAGTGGCGAACAAGAAAGAGGACACGTAGCCCACCTCCAGGCCTTGTCATAGGAGACTGGGGAAGATAACATTACCACCATTTAGGAGGGCAGCAGGTGAGGCACCATCCTTAGGTGACAGCCACAGTTCAGTTTAGAGTGGGAAGGTGAAAGGACTGTTCTGAGAAGAGGTTGAGAACACAGGAGATCTTGCCAATGACAGATTCTGAATTCCAGAGGACACAGGACTTGAGGAGAAATGGAATAGAAGAATTAGAGTTTCGGAGATAAAAGGTTTCCTGCAAGTCAGACTTCTTACTGTGACTAATCTCAACATTGATCAGAGGCCTCACGAGATTGTTTGAGGCAAACAGTGGTGATTAGGCTGAGAGAGGGGTCAGAGAGGGATTACTGTCCAGGCTCCTCTTGACCACTGTTGATGGAGGTGAGGAAGTCCAAGGAAAAGAGCCTTATCCAAGTATTTACACCCCTCTTAATCCCTGCTGATGGAGGAGGTGATATGTAAATCCATAAAACAGAGGAATATTATATACACTTTGAAATACTTCTTTGTAATTCTAGATTTAATTTTATGGCAAGAAATAAAAAGATAAAGGAACCACTGGGATAGCAGAACTTAGATGGGATTCTTTAAGAAGACCTTGACAGCCTTATTTGGGAAATCTTTCAGGGAGACTTAAAGATATTTCAAGGTTTTGGAGAAACTGAAATGATATATTTGATTTGTTACAGTCTTTTCCAACACATCAAGATAGAGTTCACTTTAGAAAAGTTATCACATGTCCTTAAGATTCAATTTCCTTATCTGTCAGAAGGTGATAATAAGACCTGTCTCCTAGGGCTGTCATGAGGATTAAGTGAAGCAAACACAAGCACAGCACCTACCATACAGTTCACTGCCAATAAACACACTTAACGACCGTTTTCATTTGTTCTCTCTAACAAAAGCACGAGTCAAATGTTATCTCCAGTTTAAAATGCAGAAACAGGTTTTAGAGAGCTTCAGTAACTCACTTAAAGTCTCTCTTTTGGGAAGAGACTGAGCTGGGATTTCTAACTCTGCTTGGGCTGATGCCAAAGGCTGAGCTCTTTCCATTGAACCTCACTGACTTTCCCATTTGTTTTTCTGCTACAGTTAATATGAGAACTTATTTCTCCCAAATTAGTTGAGATACATATTGCCCTTATAAATGCCAAAAGTAGTAAAATAGGTGTACCTGGCATAAGCCCACATGTGAATCACTATCAGACAAGAACCACCTGCATTTACTGGTGGTGATGGTGAAGAATAAACTGAATATGAACAACACTGGGCACTTAAAAAAATCCCATAAGAGCCTCAGATTATCCTTGGTACTGAGTAAGTTCCACTATGTTACAAAAGCAAAATTTGGCTCAGCTTTCATTCGTTTCCTCTTTTTGTACTGAAAAACCCCAAAGTTAATGAAAACCAGTGAAGCAGCTACAGGATCTAGAAGATGTGCTAGGCAGTCTAAAGACACAGGTTCTGGCCCTGCCTCAGTTACTAGGCAGCCAGTGGCTTTGGGCAGGTTCATAACCTCTCCAGTGGTAACAACCTAGTGATTAACAGTATGGATTTCAGAACCAGAAAGCCTGGGTCTAATCTTGGTTCTTCTACTCACTACTGCGTGACCTTGCGCAAGTAACACTTTGAGCCACAGCTTCCTCATTTCAAAATGGGGATAATAGCACCTAACTCCTGGAACTATTATAAGGATTAAGGTAGTTGGAACAGATTGGTGCTCAGAAAACATTTCTTAATTATTCCCACCACCACTCTGTGAGTTCCATTCTCCTTATTTCTGAAATGGGTATCTGTCTTGCTTCCTCTTCTCTATCTTCCAAACATGATTATTTGTGATGATTACTGTGGTAAAAGAGAAAAGAGAAAAACCGAAGAGGAAGATAAACACAACCTTAAATATTAAGATAGTTGCATGATGAGAGAGAGTAGACGCCATTGGTGTCTAAGAGAGTAAAACATCACTTTCTTCTCATTCCCTATTGAGAAACTTTGTAAAATATAAAAGGCCATATTAAGAATATAAGGTTATTATGATGATAACTCAGGAGAGAATTGAACATACTATCTTTGTCATTTGAGGCAATGGGGATAATTAATCTTCTTCAAGTTTTTTGAAAATGATAACTAAATCCTAAAAGTCCTAAATATCTAGTGGAGGAAAACAAATTGTTCTTCAGCTTCTCAGAACATCAAGTTCTTTTTTCCATAATATAATTAGAACCCCCAAGGATTCATTTAATTCACAGTATAAAGGCAAAACAACAAAGTTGAAATAAAGGAAGGCTGGTTTCACAGATTGCCCACAAAACTGGGAATTTTTTTTACTATAGCACAATGCAATAAAGAGGCTTACAAATTGAGTCCTGGGGGAAGGACATGAGCTATATTTGTTGCATGTGGATGTAAGAGGCCAGAAGTTGGCCTCTTCTATTCTGTGAAGTGCCATGTGCATAAATTTGTACACTGTAATTCCCTTTAACTCAAAACACTGGTGAACAAACAGTTGGAACAAAGCCACCTCCAGAACATGATGAACCATAGCACTTAGAACACTGATCATCTCTCATTGCTCAAAAAAATAAGCCTTTAAAATACTGGCGTGCTTTACTTGGAGTTTTTGTTATTTACCAATGCGTGTCTTAACTGATTTCAAAAGAATCTTAGGGAGTGGGGGCCGTAGAAGTCATCTAGACATCTCTCTCCCCACCTCCCAATGTTAGAAGACTCTTTTTCGCACCATTCTGTACAGAGGCCAAACACTTCAGGGATAAGAGTGCTCCATTGGCTTGGTTGCCCCACTGAAGTTAAGGTTGGTAAGTATCAGGAGTAACACAATTCCCCTGCCTAAGGTTTCCATGACTGGCCTCCTGCTAGGGTAACATTTTGATCTTTTTTTTTTTTTCTTCCAGCCCTCTTCAAGGATTCCAAGAAGAATTTTTCTGCACGTATGAACTAGGTTCCCTCCTCTCTCTTTCACAGTCGAGAAGTCAGGTGCATCCCTGGCTTCAGGATGCACACTTTCTCCTTTTCCTTCACACAAGAACTGCCCTGCTCCTGGAAAGAACAGGTGTCCAGGGCCTTACCTGACTCTGAGAGTGTGTTTAACTAGGGAAGGGTATAAAAGGCCTGACTGTAGCCACAGATCAGGACACATTCTCTAACATGGTTTTACTGGAATAAAGCTGACATTTTGTTCTCCATAAATCTGATGCCAGAGTCCATGTCTCAACAGGGAATGAGAAGAAGTGATTTTTTACTCTCTTAGACACCAATGGCATCTACTCTTTCTCATCATATAACTATGTTAATATTTGAAGGTTGTCTTCATATTCCTCTTTGGTTTTTCTCTTTTCCAGGCTGACATTAGTTCACCATTTTTCCTCTTATGATGTTAATCCAGACCTCTTATTCTCCTGATTATAATGGTCAAGGACCCCCTTAACGACTGACCTGACCTAGTACCCTGGACATGAACTCTTACAGGAAGAACTACTGCCACCATGATCCATGATGCTATATTCTAATAACGCACCCTCCTATTAGTTGTTCTTTTTTAAAAGTAGGTATGTGTTAGTATTGAATCACATTGAGTTTCCTATGAACTAATGTCCCTAAATCTTTTCTTTATTACTTGCTATCAACCCAAGCTTCCTCCTTCAAGACTTAACATACTACTTTGTTAACCTCAGCTTAGGACTTTACATTAATCTGTGTAAAATTCTGACTCACTGGTTCTAGGAGCATAATACAGCAGTTAAGAGCATGGGCTTTGGTGATAGACAAATGGTTCCTGTGCTATCTGTGCCTCTTATTGGCTGTGGGACTTGAGTAAATGACTTAACATATCTGTGCCTCTACATCCACCTATAGAATGGAATATTACTAGTATACACCTCAGAGGGTCATTGTGAGGATTAAATGAGAGAATTCATACAACACATTTAGCATTTTGCCTGGCACATAGTAATCAATAAATGCTATATGTGGTTGTTATTAGCAAATCCACCCATCAGCCTACACAGATCTTTAAAAAATCCTATCTCACTTGTTGCAAAAGCACATTATTTGTGCTTTTGTCAGAAATTTTTAATGAGAAAATTGGACAGAACAGCATCAGTAGACAAGTTCCTGAGGCTGACCCTGAGGACCCCTCTCCAAATAGACATTAGTCCATCCATCAGCTCAAAACTGCCAGCGGACATCTGTTCAACCAGCTATGAATCTACTCAACCTGAACAAGACAACAAGAGTATCATAAAAATCTTAGCCAAACTCCTCTCAGAAATAAAAATCTATCCCTTGACACTTCCATAACCAGTAAGACGAACTGTGAAAGACTCTAAGGATGTTAGAAATAAGAATGTTTTGTTTTCAATGAGCTCATCTTGACTCCTAATAATCACATTTTTCTCACACGTAATCATTCAGTGATCCACTCTAAAAATTTGCTGAAGATCAATGTCTTGCGCATTCTGGAACATGTCTTCTTCTTCACTCCATTTTTTCAAAATTAGGATAGTGTCTAGCGCCATTTTCCATTACTATGACACCAAACCCCATTACAATCATTTCTCATAAATGATGTGATTACACTGGCAAATTCTGTCACTACCCAGTGCTGTGGTTCCAATGGAAAGTCCCCAGTAGTGACCTAGGAGAGTTCTAAACCAGTCCAAATTGTTCAGCAAATTGTTGACCACCCAAAGGACACATATGATGGTATCTACCTTGCTGCTGGTGCTGCTGTTGTTGCTGCTGCTAACAGCTCTATGTAAGGCTCTGAGCCAAGTATTTTACATGGATTGTCTAATTTAATTCTCGAAACAACCCTTTGAGGTCCGTGTTATGATAATATCCTTTTTGTGGGGGGGCTAAGGTCATACAGTATGTAAGTGGCTGACCTAGTATTCAAACCCAGTTCAATCAGATTCTAAAGCCCAAACTTCCAACCAAGTGCCATATTATCTCCCTTTTTTACTAAATGGCACTATTTCGTTATATGAACTGTACAGGTTGGGTCCAGTCCCAGCCTTGCAGGCACAGAAACTTGACCTTGTCAGTATTCCAGAGTTGTACAGACTTAGGCATGATGCCTCCCCGTGATGAAGTTCACAATAAACTGGTGGAGCAAACAAGAATGCCAAAGTGTTGATTTACAACAGTTATGTATCTGTCATACAGACCATAACAATCTGACCACAGCATTTTTCCCTTTGGAGGGTTCTACTTACAAAGGCAAACTGTAAACACAAGACATCAGAATAGGAGGCATTTGCTACAGAACTTGAAAGTTAAACTGAATTTCCAACAAAGAAGGACTGTTGTCAGTGACACTGAAACTCTGAAGACTGCCAACATTCACATTTCTATGGACAGTTACTGTGGGCAGAGGGCACAACGAGTGTTTACCTCTGGGTGCTTCAGATGTCGACCAACCCCTTTTCTGACACACTGGTGCATTACTCACGTCTAGGCCAGTCTTTGGCCTAGAGACAATGACTTTCCTTAGGTGACTTTCTGCAACTATGCTCTGAGAGAGAGAGAGAGAGAGAGAGAGAGAGAGAGAGATATTTATTTATTTTATAGAACAAAACCATATATGTATATATTTATTATACTTTAAGTTCTAGGTACATGTGCACAACATGCAGGTTTGTTACATATGTATACATGTGCCATGTTGGTGTGCTGCACCCATTAACTAGTCATTTACATTACGTATATCTCCTAATACTACCCCTCCCCATCCCCCTCCCCACAACAGGACCCGGTGTGTGATTATCCCCTTCCTGTGTCCAAGTGATCTCATTGTTCAATTCCCACCTATGAGTGAGAACATGCGGTATTTGGTTTTCTGTTCTTGCGATAGTTTGCTGAGAATGATGGTTTCCAGCTGCATCCATGTCCCTACAAAGGACACGAACTCATCCTTTTTAATGGCTGCATAGTATTCCACGGTGTATATGTGCCACATTTTCTTAGTCCAGTCTGTCACTGATGGACATTTGGGTTGATTCCAAATCTTTGCTTTTGTGAATAGTGCCACAATAAACATACATGTGCATGTGTCTTTATAGCAGCATGACTTATAATCCTTTGGGTATATCCCCAGTAATGGGATGGCTGGGTCAAATGGTATTTCTAGTTCTAGATCCTTGAGGAATAGCCACACTGTCTTCTACAATGGTTGAACTAGTTTACAGTCCCAACAACAGTGTAAAAGTGTTCCTATTTCTCCACATCCTCTCCAGCACCTGTTGTTTCCTGATTTTTTAATGATTGCCATTCTAACTGGTGTGAGATAGTATCTCATTGTGGTTTTGATTTGCATTTCTCTGATGGCAAGTGATGATGAGCATTTTTTCATGTGTCTGTTGGCTATATGAATGTCTTCTTCTGAGAAGTGTCTGTTCATATCCTTTGCCCACTTTTTGATGGGGTTGTTTGTTTTTTTCTTGTAAATTTGTTTGAGTTCTTTGTAGGTTCTGGATATTAGCCCTTTGTCAGATGAGTAGATTGCAAAAATTTTCTCCCATTCTGTAGGTTGCCTGTTCACTCCGATGGTAGTTTCTTTTGCTGTGCAGAAGTTCTTTAGTTTAATTAGATCCCATTTGTCAATTTTGGCTTTTGTTGCCATTCCTTTTGGTGTTTTAGACATGAAGTCCTTGCCCATGCCTATGTCCTGAATGGTATTACCTAGGTTTTCTTCTAGGACTTTTATGGTTTTAGGTCTAACATTTAAGTCTCTAATCCATCTTGAATTAATTTCCATATAAGGAGTAAGGAAAGGATCCAGTTTCAGCTTTCTACTTATGGCTAGCCAATTTTCCCAGCACCATTTATTAAATAGGGAATCCTTTCCACATTTCTTGTTTTTGTCAGGTTTGTCAAAGATCAGATGGCTGTAGATGTGTGGTATTATTTCTGAGGACTCTGTTCTGTTCCATTGGTCTATATCTCTGTTTTGGTACCAGTACCATGCTGTTTTGGTTACTGTAGCCTTGTAGTATAGTTTGAAGTCAGGTAGCGTGATGCCTCTAGCTTTGTTCCTTTGGCTTAGGATTCTCTTGGCAATGTGGGGTCTTTTTTGGTTCTATATGAACTTTAAAGCAGTTTTTTCCAATTCTGTGAAGAAAGTCATTGGTAGCTTGATGGGGATGGCATTGAATCTACAAATTACCTTGGGCAGTGTGGCCATTTTCACAATATTGATTATTCCTATCCATGAGCATGGTATATTCTTCCATTTGTTTGTGTCCTCTTTTATTTCACTGAGCAGTGGTTTGCAGATCTCCTTGAAGAGGTACTTTACATCCCTCATAAGTTGGATTCCTAGGTATTTTATTCTCTTTGAAGCTATTGTGAATGGGAGTTCATTCATGATTTGGCTCTCTGTCTGTTACTGGTGTATAAGAATGCTTGTGATTTTTGCACACTGATTTTGTATCCTGAGACTTTGCTGAAGTTGCTTATCAGCTTAAGGAGATTATGGGCTGAGAAAATGGGGTTTTCTAAATATACAATCATGTCATCTGCAAACAGGGACAATTTGACTTTTTTTCCTAACTGAATACCCTTTATTTCTTTCTCTTGCCTAATTGCCCTGGCCAGAACTTCCAACACTATGTTGAATAGGAGTGGTGAGAGAGGGCATCCCTGTCTTGTGCCAGTTTTCAAAGGGAATGCTTCCAGTTTTTGCCCATTCAGTATGATATTGGCTGTGGGTTTGTCATAAATAGCTCTCACTATTTTGAGATATGTTCCATCAATACTGAATTTATTGAGAGTTTTTAGCATGAGGGGCTGTTGAATTTTGTTAAAGGCCTTTTCTGCATCTATTGAGATAATCATGTGGTTTTTGTCTTTGGTTCTGTTTATATGATGGATTATGTTTATTCATTTGCGAATGTTGAACCAGCCTTGCATCCCAGGGATGAAGCCCACTTGATCATGGTGGATAAGCTTTTTGATGTGCTCCTGGATTCAGTTTGCCAGTATTTTATTGAGGATTTTTGCATCAATGTTCATCAGGGATATTGGTCTAAAATTCTCTTTTTTTGTTGTATCTCTGTCAGGCTTTGGTATCAGGATGATGTTGGCCTCGTAAAATGAGTTAGGGAGGATTCCCTCTTTTTCTATTGATTGGAATAGTTTCAGAAAGAATGGTACCAACTCCTCCTTGTACCTCTGGTAGAATTCGGCTGTGAATCCATCTGGTCCTGGACTTTTTTTGGTTGGTAGGCTATTAATTATTGCCTCAATTTCAGAGCCTGCTATTGGTCTATTCAGGGATTCAACTTCTTCCTGGTTTAGTATTGGGAGAGTGTAAGTGTCCAGGAAATTATCAATTTCTTCTAGGTTTTCTACTTTATTTGTGTAGAGGTGTTTATAGTATTCTCTGATGGTAGTTTGTATTTCTGTGGGGTCAGTGGTGATATTTCCTTTGTCATTTTTTATTGCATCTATTTGATTATTCTCGCTTTTCTTATTAGTCTTGCTAGCAGTCTATCAATTTTGTTGACCTTTTCAAAAAACCAGCTCCTGGATTCATTGATTTTTTGTGTCTCTATCTCCTTCAGTTTTGCTCTGATCTTAGTTATTTCTTGCCTTCTGCTAGCTTTTGAATGTGTTTCCTCTTGCTTCTCTAGTTCTTTTAATTGTGATGTTAGGGTGTCAATTTTAGATCTTTCCTGCTTTCTCTTGTGGGCATTTAGTGCTATAAATTTCCCTCTGCACACTGCTTTAAATGTGTCCCAGAGATTCTGCCCCATGTTGTATCTTTGTTCTCATTGGTTTCAAAGAACATCTTTATTTCTGCCTTCATTTTGTTATGTACCCAGTAGTCATTCAGGAGCAGGTTGTTCAGTTTCCATGTAGTTGAGTGATTTTGATTGAGTTTCTTAATCCTGAGTTCTAGTTTGATTGCACTGTGGTCTGAGACATAGTTTGTTATAATTTCTGTTCTTTTACATTTGCTGAGGAGTGCTTTACTTCCAACTAGGTGGTCAATTTTGGAACGAGTTATTTTTCTCATTAGTTGATGCAGTTTCTTCCTAGCCTCGATGGTCTTTACATTTTGGCATGTTTTTGCAATAGCTGGTACTGGTTGTTCCATTCCATGTTTAGTGCCTCCTTCAGGGTCTCTTGTAAGGCAGGCCTGGTGGTGACAAAATCTCTAAGCATTTGCTTATCTGTAAAGGATTTTATTTCTCCTTCACTTATGAAACTTAGTTTGGCTGGATATGAAATTCTGGGTTTAAAATTCTTTTCTTTAAGAATGTTGAATATTGGCCCCCACTCTCTTCTGGCTTGTAGAGTTTCTGCTGAGAGATCTGCTGTTAGTCTGATGGGCTTCCCTTTGTGGGTAACCTGACCTTTCTCTCTGGCTGCCCTTAACATTTTTTCCTTCATTTCAACTTTGGTGAATCTGACAATTATGTGTCTTGGAATTGCTCTTCTCGAGGAGTATCTTTGTGGCATTCTCTGTATTTCCTGAATTTGAATGTTGGCCTGCCTTACTAGGTTGGGGAAGTTCTCCTGGATGATATCCTGCAGTGTTTTCCAACTTGGTTCCATCTTCCCTGTCACTTTCAGGCACACCAATCAGACGTAGATTTGGTCTTTTCACATAATCCCATATTTCTTGGAGGCTTTGTTCATTTCTTTTTACTCTTTTTTCTCTACACTTCTCTTCTCGCTTCATTTCATTTATTTGATCTTCAATCACTGATACTCTTTCTTCCAGTTGATCAAGTTGGTTACTGAAGCTTGTGCATTTGTCACGTAGTTCTCATGTTATGGTTTTCATCTCTATCAGTTCTTTTAAGGTATTCTCTGCATTGATTATTCTAGTTATCCATTCATCCATTCTTTTTTCAAGGTTTTTAGTTTCTTTGCGCTGGTTATGTAGTTCCTCCTTTAGCTCTGAGAAGTTTGATCGACTGAAGCCTTCTTCTCTCAACTCATCAAAGTCATTTTCCATCCAGCTTTGTTCCGTTGCTGGCGATGAGCTGCGTTCCTTTGGAGGGGGAGATGTGCTCTGATTTTCTGAATTTCCAGCTTTTCTGCACTGCTTTTTCCCCATCTTTGTGGTTTTATCTGTCTTTGGTCTTTGATGATGGTGACGTACTGATGGGGCTTTGGTGTGGGTGCCCTTTCTGTTTGTTAGTTTTCCTTCTCACAGTCAGGACCCTCAGCTATACGTCTGTTGGAGTTTGCTTGAGGTCCACTCCAGACCCTGTTTGCCTGGGTATCAGCAGCGGAGGCTGCAGAAGATAGAATATTGCTGAACAGCAAGTGTTGCTGTCTGATTCTTTGTCTGGAAGTTTTGTCTCAGGGGTGTACCCAGCTGTGTGAGGTGTGAGGTGTCGGTCTGCACCTAGTGGGGGACGTCTCCCAGTTAGGCTACTCAGGGGTCAGGGACCCACTTGAGCAGGCAGTCTGTCCATTCTCAGATCTCAACCTCCGTGCTGGGAGATCCACTGCTCTCTTCAAAGTTGTCAGACAGGGGCATTTACCTCTGCCGAGGTTTCTGCTGCTTTTTGTTTAGCTATGCCATGTCCCCAGAGGAGGAGTCTACAGAGGCAGGCCGGCCTCCTTGAGCTGTGGTGGGCTCCATCCAATTCGAGCTTCCTGGTGGCTTTGTTTACCTACTTAAACCTCAGCAATGGCAGGCGCCCCTCCCCCAGCCTCGCTGCCGCCTTGCAGTTAGGTCTCAGACTGCTGTGCTAGCAATGAGGGAGGTTCCATGGGCGTGGGACCCTCTGGGCCAGGTGTGGGATATAATCTCCTGGTGTGCCGTTTGCTAAGACCCTTGGTAAAGCACAGTATTAGGGTGGGAATTACCTGATTTTCCAGGTGTTGTGTGTCTCAATTTCCTTTGGCTAGGAAAAGGAATTCCCTTCCCCCTTGCGCTTCCCAGGTGAGGCGATGCCTCACCCTGCTTCAGCTCTTGCTGGTCGGGCTGCACTTGTGGACCAACTGTCTGACACGCCCCAGTGAGATGAACCTAGTACCTCAGTTGAAAATGCAGAAATCACCCGTCTTCTGTGTCGCTCAGGCTGGAGCTGTTCCTATTCAGCCATTTTGGGCCTGCTCTGATATATTATCTGATGGTTTTATATATATTAATTTATTTCCCAACCAAGTTGTGGAGTAACCTTCCCCCAGGTATCTAGTCTACAATCTACAATATAATTCAATCTGGCCTAAGGCCTTTAATTCATTTAAGAAAGCCAGGAGCTCTCGTACTTTCTTATGTTTTATTTTTCTTTTTTCCCGCTTAAAGTCATGTGTACCATATTCAGTTGGCAATACAAAAGAGGTGTTACAATAGTGAAGGTGGTACAAAAACAGGACCTGAAATGTTCTTTTCATTCGTCTATCTTCTCCAAACATTGATTTCAATGGGGAAAGCGGGTGGAGGGAGGGCAATGTAATTAGAGAGATTCTTGCACACAGGGAGCAAGGCCCTTGAACTAAAAGTGGAGGTAGCCTTATATTCAGATAAATCAGTCACTAGGCACTGGGTGGGGAGGGGAAAGGGTCACATAGAATGTTCTGAGCTAGGCCACTTACTGATTTTAGACATGCCTACCTAGGAAATGCACCATTTAGCAATGCCCTTGTTCTGACCACAGCACATTAGTCAGAGAAACATCCTCAGAGAGAAGATCAAGGAAGACAAGGCACATGTTTGAATGTGGGAACACAACTGACACTAAGTGAAGCTTGAGAACCTGAAAATGAAAGTGACTGGAAATGAAGTGAAACCACTCTGTTAGTAAAGAATGGAATGCGAAAATGAAATGAACATTTTAAATAGAGCACACTGCCCTTCATTTTACTTGGTGACTCAGCCTGGGAGTTTCTGTAATACATACAGAATTCTGTTTGGTGAAGTGACCTACTTGCTCTTTGTGGACGACCGTATCATGAACAGCTGGGGAGTAACTTACTCCATGTCACCATGATACTGATCGCAAGCACATTTCCTTCCTTTTGCAGAGTGCTATGGAGATTTCAAAGCACTTTTCCAAGTATTTTCTCCTTTAATTCTCACACAAACTCTGTGAGATTGTTGTCCACTTTGTTACAGGTAAGGAAACTGTTTTAAGTTCAGTGTTTTTTCCATGATACTACAGCAGTGGCAGTTACTACTACAGCTCACCCAGAATTCACTGAAGGCCACCAAGACACAAAGGTCATTCCATTACCCTTAAGTAACCTAAGGTCTGGTCATGTATATACCTAGAATGGTATGTTATCATCCCTAACATCTTTAAGATCAAACACACATGTACAAGAACATTTTTAAGGTAGTCCTATCTGTTTGGCCCCAGAGTATTTGAATACTGCAACATAAACACTGATCACCTTTATTTGTTTCAGGCACGGTGTATAAAAATTGTCATCCCATTGAATAAATCCCTTGTTACCTGGTCTCAACGTTCCTAACTATACTACTATTCTAAAGATATTGCTGGCTGGGTGCAGTGGCTCACACCTGTAATCCCAGCACTTTGGGAGACTGAGGTGGGTGGATCACCTCAGGTCAGCAGTTCGAGACTGTTTGGGTGAGGGAGAAGGAACAAAATGGAGGAAGGTGAACAAGAAGGCACAATCCATGTTGCTTCCGGGTTCTTCCTCACCAACTTTCCTACACGTGAGAAAATGCAGCCCGAGCCTGGGAAGATGCAGATCAACCAAGCATGCGCCAGTTGACGTCAATCCGAAGAGATCGAAATTTACCCGGCCACGCCTATGGAGATGCCCCTATCATGCCCTTATCCTGCCCACTGCCCTCCCCCTTTCAGTACCAATGCATAAAAGTCTGCCGCCGGCAGGACCCAGCATGACTTCTTCGGCCCTCGCATTCGTGGACGGGAGAACCTCACCCGAGAGCGCCGGCGCAACTTCCCTGGCCCTTTCCCGCCGACCAGTGAACCTCGCCCGAGAGTGCGTGCATATTTGCAAATAAAAGGGCTGCCACTTTCTTCACTCGTTTTGGCCTTTATTGATATTTAGTCTTTGCGTCTATTAATAACAGTAATAGAGAAACAAAACAGAGACCAGCCTGGCCCACATGGTGAAATCCTTTCTCTACTAAAAATACAAAAATTAGCTGGGCGTGGTGGTGTACACCTGTAGCCCCAGCTACTCTGGAGGCTGAGGCAGGAAAATCACTTGAACCTGGGTGGTGGAGGTTGCAGTGAGCTCAGATGGTGCCACTGCACTCCAGCCTGGGCGACAGAGTGAGACTCTGTCTCAAAAAAAAAAAAAAAAAAAGAAAAAGAAAAAAAAGATATTCCTAGAGTGTGTTTCACTCAGATTAATACAGCCTGATGAAATTCCAGTGCCAAATAAGGAAAAAGATCGTGTGCTTGTGAAGGAATATTACTGACTAGCAGGAAGCTTCCTTTAACACCACTTAAAAAGATTAGCAGGAGGAAGAAAATCAAGGTTACAATAAAAGAATTATCACTAAAATTTCGCAGTGTAATTCCTTTCTTTGATGCCTAAACACAATACCTTCTATTCTAGCAAGATGGTAGTTAAGGCATGTGTATCTGAAGGGCAGGAGATCCCTAAATGGGTACAGAATATCTTACAATCATCTTCCCAAAAGTAGATTTAAAGTGGACGGTGCATTTTTCAGATTTAAATATTCTCCTTTCTCCTTGCCCTCTCTTCTGCTCTTTTAAATATTGGAAAAAAATAAAATAAAACAAACAAGGCAATGAAGAACATTTTAAAATGCTCATGGAAAAACTCATCTTCTAGAAGGGAATCTTAGTGGGAGGGACAATTCCTCTCAGGGTTATCAGTGAAGCTGTGAAAATATGAGGCCCTGAAATCCAGAGGTGTCACCCAATGAGGCTGCTGCAGGGACCATCAGCAGTGGCTGCTGTGCCCTCTGTCACTGCCTCAACTTAGAAAGGACGTCTTTGTCAGCCTCATGGTACCTAGCATGGTGCCTACGCCTACCTCACAGAGAGTTCTATAAATAATTGCTGAGTGAAATCAGATGAAATGGAAACAGGTTCAACATGCTCCAAAGTATTAGATACTTGAGTGCTAGAGTGGAATTGTTCTCTATTGGAAGAAAAGAAAAAAATATACCATTTTAAGTTGCAAGTCTTCAAGTCTTGCAATGTGAAGGACGACAAAATCTTCCTGATCTCCAAACTGGGCCACATCATGAAAGAAGAAAGCACTTCTGCAAACTGCTACACCCTAGAAAACATCTTAAACTACTCAACAAAACAAGATTTCACCTCAAGGGAAGCCTGTCAAAGATCTCCACAGATTCCATTCAATTCAGTAAAGATTTTATCTTCAGATTGCCCATAGAGGTTGCCTGTGGCTGCTGGCTACTCAACTGCTGCTGAGCACAGCGCAACTCTAGCATAAGGCAGCTTGTCATCCCACAGATGTGCTCTCCACTAGGGTATAATATATAACCCCAGTGAGTTTTACTGTTGACTACAGATGCTGTAATGTATGGTGCAGCTACAGACCTGCATGGAGGGTCAGTTAACCTGAGTTCAAGCTCTATCATTTTCCAGCTGTGGGGCCATGGACACACTATTTTATCTCTCTGAGCCTTGGTGTTTTCCTGTGGAAAGGAAGGGGCTTAAAGCAGATAACCTCAAAGATCCTCTCTAGCTTCTAACATTTGTAATACTGCACGACTCTGTGAAGAAAAGCAACTAAAATTAAACCCTTTGTTGTTTATATACTGCATAGAAAACAAGTTGATACATCAACAAGGTCACACAGACATGATCCTATTAGAAAAACCAGCCCTTTCTGTGGCTGAAAGGAATGAGAATATCTTGGCTTTCAAAGTGGGCAAAGATTTGGTTTGGACTTCTCTCTAAGAGACAGCATGTCTCAGCAGTCAAAATGATGCCAGTAGCCACAGGCTGGGTCATTGCTTTTAGTGAGGCCCAGCAGGCACAACACAAATTTCTTAATTACCATTACTATAACCTTTACCACACCTTGTTTTTCTTGGGGACTCTCTTGGTCAGGTAATCTGGGATAGATCCAACCCAATTTATAAAATTTGAGGCATTTCGCACTGTAGGTAAGATTACATGCTATTTTAAGAAACCTCTTGGGGGATGAGGAAATATGTTGTTTTTCTTTTAAATATTATACTGTATATCGATTCCAAATGCTAGCTGAACTTTTAAAGAAAAACATGAGTTCCCCTAAAAATAGCCTGTCTACAATGCCTCCTAGACTTGGGCACTTTATACACATAGTATAACTTGCTTAGCATGTAATTAGAAATAAAATAATATTTAGTGAACACATTTAAAAGGTTAAGAAAAGCTAAACGTAAATGTTCCCAAAACATTAAACATTAATTAATGTGAGCTGACTTGTTTACTTTAAAGTTATATTCTCAAAAAAAAAAAAAAAAAATCTCAAATGAGTTCCTAAATCCAGATTTTAAAACCTTTGGTAACCAAGTATCAAATCCAAATGCCCAGTCTCGGTCTTCAATTTTCCTTGACCACTCTGCAGTATTGGACTGCTGGAATTCTTTCTAATCCTGACCACCACGACTCTCCCTAGTACTGGCTCCCCTACTTCTTTGACTTCATGCTCTACATCTCTTTCCCCAGGCTATTCTTATCTCCTTCTTCTCTTACTGTAACTTTTTAATGTATCACAAAATGCAGAGCCATCCTCTGCTCTTTTCTCTTTTAGTATCTTTCTCTTACAGTCTTGCCTTTGGATTTGGCAAACTCTAGATATATTTACTCCTACTCTGTGTGGATGGCTTCCTAATCTTAATCACTGCGCTTCACCCTGTCATGTGAATTTCGATTTTCTATCTTCCCCCACTGCATGCTGAACATCTCTACCATTTTGCCTTATTATTTCAAATTCAGAAGCCATGTAAAACTGAATTGAGCAAGTAAGAAACCTATGGGAATGATTTAAAATTGGAGATATCAGTGAATCAATTCATGATTTCTAAAATATGCATATATGCATATGTAGGTGTATATGTGTGTGTATATATATGTATGTATGAGTGTGTGTATGGGTGTATTTTTCCCCAAGTTCACTTCATTGAAAGAGCCAAGAGCCAAGATATCTCAATAGTAATGAGCACACCTATGCCCAGAACTTGGTCTTTAATACTATTTCCACTAAAAAAGAACTGGAGTTTCTTGGGAAAATGGGTGATTTGAGAGCTTAGTCAGAATAGGCACAAGATGTGCCTAGGATAACTTATGCCAAAAATGAAGGAAATGTTAAAAAAAAGATGGTGGAGATATGATACAAGAACATACTGGCTAAATCTGAGACAGTTTATGTACCAAAATGATTTGGTACAGTATCAACCACTGAATAGAACAGTGGATTCCATGACCAGTATAAACTGGTAAGAGATGCATATATGGATGGAGAGAAGAAAAAGCTCCTGCTTATTAGAAAATGTCTACTGTTGACAGGCGAATGTGGAAGGAATGTCAAAGATGGAAAATGATGATTTTTCATTCATCTTATAAAGTTTAGACTATACAAGAATCATCAATAGATAATAAATCTGGGGGTAGTGATGAAGAGCAAGCTATTTGTTTCCCACTGATTAGTCAGTGCTTTTAAAGGAAAAACAGTACCTATACAAAGGAAAAATTAGACAATGCCTTGACCTGGCGATCAAAATTTACATCACCATGAGTGGGAGATGGACATCCTGTGCCTGCAGATATGATAATTCAAGGACAAAACATCACCTGGATGACAAGGTATAACCTAATTCTAATCAGAAGGAAATATCAGACAAATTTTTAAAAAGCAAGGTTGGGGGCTTAAATTCTTCAAAACTGTCAAAGTCATAAAAGATAAAGGCTGTAGACATGTTCCAGATTAAAGGAGACTAAAGGAACATGACAACTAAAGGCAACACCTAATCCTATGCTGGATCCTGTGCTGGAGGGAAAAAGTGCTATAAACACACTATTGTATCTTTGAGCCAACTGACAAAACTGGCATATAAATGGTGGATCAGATAGAAGTATTCAATCAAATTTACTAAAGTTGATAACTCTACTAAGGTTATATAACAGAATATCCCCTTTCATGGAAATACCACACTGAAGTGTTTGGGGGTATAGAATCATGATAAATGTAATTTAGCCTCAAATTGCTCAAAAAATATTATACATATATATGCATATGTAGCTAGAATAAATTATAAAGCAAATGTAAAATATTAGCAACAGGTGAATATGGGTAAAGGTATTTGTTATGTGGACTCTTTTCATTCTTGCAACTTTTCTTACTTCTAAATAAAAAGTAAAAAAATAAAAATACAAAAAATACAAAAACCAACCAAAAAAGCCTGGATTGAAACCTTTTATCCCAGCCCCCCAAACAAGCTGTCTCTATCTTTTATTGGCTTTATTATCCTAAGCAGGTTGAAATATTGCACTTGTCCTGAAGAGTCTTCTCTCTCTCACCTCTCAGAGCCATTTCACCACATACTGCCTATTTATCCTTCATAATGTTTCACTTCTATCCCTTCCTTTGAATTCCTACCACTACCACCCTATTTCAAACATCTATCATTTTACAATAAATTGCTACAATTCATCACTCCTAAAATAGGCTTTGTCTATTCAAAAACATCTTACACATATTTATCATCTTTGCCTGCAACCATATTATTTTTATTCTGTTACTCATCTCAAATTTTCCCTATGGACTGTATAACACCTAAAATAAATAAGTGCCTAACTTCTTAGAACTTAAAAAAACTGAATAGTGAATTAATGCATTTTATGGTAGGAAAGAATTGAAAACACCAAGGAGCACACTCACCTCTCAAAAATCAAAATAGCTCATGGTCTCAGAGTGTATGTAACCACAGCTAACGACTCATTATGTATCCTCTCTGATTTTTTTCGTTGTCATAAGTGTAAATATATTTTACAAAATGGAAACTATACTATAGATTGTTTTATAACCTACTTTTTCACTTCTTCCTATATCATGAGTATTTCCCCATTTGGAGAAATATTTTTATACAATATGATTTTTAATAGCTATAGAGCAATACAGTGTATACTTGAAATATAATTTTTAATTCTTATAGAGAGCACAAATAAAAATAATTTGTAAATACATACTTGTACTCATCTCTTACTGATTTATCTAGGGTAAATAGCTATTTTTTAAAAACTTAAATAACATCTTCCACCACTTAATGTATGCAAACACACTAGAGACATACCTCACTTTATTGTACTCCACTTTATCGTGCTTCACAGACACTGCAACTTTTGCAAATTGGAGGTTGTGGCAACTCTGCATTGAACAAGTCTATTGGTGCCATTTTTCCAATAGCATGTGCTCATGCATGTCTCTGTGTGATATTTGGTAATTCTAACAATATTTCTAACTTTTTCATTTATGATTATGTTATTATGGTGACCTGTAATCAGTGATCTTTGATGTTATTCTTGTAATCGTTTGTGGGTGCCATGAACTACACTCATACATGAAAGCAAATTTAATTGATAAATATGTGTATTCTGACCGCTCCACTGCCCAGCCATTTCCCCATTTTTTTCCCTCTTTATTCCCTGAGACAATACCAATATTGAAATTAGTTCAATTAATAACTTTTCAATAACCTCTAAGTATTCAAGTGAAAGAAAGAATCACACTTCTCTCTTTTTAAATCAAAAGTTAGAGATAATTTAGCTTGGGGGAGGGACGAAAGTCAAAAGCCAAATCAGGCAGGAAGCTAGGCCTCTTGTGCCAAACAGTTGGCCAAGTTACGAATGCAAAGCAAAAGTTCATGAAGGAAATTAAAAGTGCTACTCCAATGAACACATGAATGATAAGAAGGCAAAACATCCTTATTGCTGATAGGGAGAGTTTTAGTGGTTTAGCTAGAAGACCAAAGCAGCCACAACATTCCTTTAAGCCAAAGCCTAATCCAGAGCAAGGGCTTAACTCTCTTCAATTCTACAAAGGCTGAAAGAGATCAGAAAGCTATAGAAGAAAAGCTGGAAGTTAGCGGGGGTTGCTTCATGAGTTGTTTAAGGAAAGAAGCCACCTCCATAACATACAAATACAAAGTGAAGCAGCAAGTGCTGATGTAGAAGCTGCAGAAATTTATCCAGAAGATCTAGCTAAGATCATTGATGAAGGTGATTAAACTAAACAACAGATTTTCCATGTAGACAAAATAGCCTCATATTGGAAGAATGTGCCATCTCAGACTGTCAAAGCTCAAGAGCAGAAGTCAATGCCTAGCTTCAGAGCTTCAAAAGACAGGCTGACTCTCTTGGTAGGGGCTAATGCAGCTGATGACTTTAATGTGAAGCCAATGCTCATTTACCATTCTGAAAACCTAGAGTCCCTAAGAATTATGCAAAAACTACTCTGCCTGTGCTCTAGAAATAGAATGACAAAGTCTGAATGACAGCACATCTGTTTACAGTATGTCTTACTGAATATTTTAAGCCCACTGTTGAGACCTACTGCTCAGAAAAAAAGATTTCTTTCAAAACAGTACTGCTCATTGACAATGTTCCTGGTCACCCAAGAGCTCTGATGGAGATACATAAGATTAAGGTTGTTTTCATGCCTGGTTCTGTATCCCACAGATCGAGGAATAATTTCAAACTTCAAGTCTTATTATTTAAGAAAGAAATTTTTGTAAGGTTATAGCTGCCACAGATAGTGATTCCTCTGATGGATCTTCACAAAATATATAAATTGAAAACCTTCTGGAAAAGATTCACAATTCTAGGTGCCATTAAGAACATTCATGATTCATGGGAGAAGATCAAAATATCAGCATAAACAGGAGTTTGGAAGAAGCTGATTACAACCCTCAAGGATGACTCTGAGGGGTTTAAGCCTGGATGAAGTCACTGCAGATGTGAAGGAAATAGTAAAAGAACTAGAATTAGAACTAGAGCCTGAAGCTGTGACTGAATTGCTGCAATCTCGTGGTAAAATCTGATGAGAAGTTGATTCATGGCCGGGCGCGGTGGCTCACGCATGTAAACCCAGCACTTTGAGAGGCTGAGGTGGGTGGATCACCTGAGTTTAGGAGTTCAAGACCAGCCTGATCAACATGGAGAAACTCCATCTCTACTAAAAATACAAAATTAGCCAGGCGTGGTGGCACATGCCTGTAATCCCAGCTACTTGGGAGGCTGAGGCAGGAGAATCGCTTGAACCCAGAAGGCAGAGGTTGTGGTGAGCCAAGATCATGCCATTGCACTCCAGCCTGGGCAACGAGAGCCAAAATCCGTCTCAAAAAAAAAAAACAAAAGATGTTGATTCATATGGATGAACAAAGAAAGTAGTTTCTTTTCTTTTCTTTTTTTTTTTTTTTTGAGACGGAGTCTTGCTCTGTTGCCCAGGCTGGAGTGCAGTGGCCGGATCTCAGCTCACTGCAAGCTCCGCCTCCCGGGTTCAGGCCATTCTCCTGCCTCAGCCTCCCGAGTAGCTGGGACTACAGGCGCCCGCCGCCTCACCCGGCTAGTTTTTTGTATTTTTTAGTAGACACGGGGTTTCACCGTTTTAGCCAGGATGGTCTCGATCTCCTGACCTTGTGATCCGCCCATCTCGGCCTCCCAAAGTGCTGGGATTACAGGCTTGAGCCACCGCGCCCGGCCAAGAAAGTAGTTTCTTGAGATGGGATCTACTCCTGGTGAAGGTGTTGTGAACATTGTTGAAATGACAACAAAGGATTTAGAATATTATATAAATGTAATTGGTAAAGCAACAGCAGGGTTTGAGAGGACTGACTCAAATTTTGAAAGTTCTACTATGTATGGGTTAAGTGCTATCAAACATTATGACATGCTATAGAGCAATCTTTCATGAAAGGAAGAGTCCATTAATGTAGTAAACTTCAATGTTGACTTGTTTTGAGAAATTGGCACACCCACTCCAACCTTCAGTAACCACCACTGTGATCAGTCAGCAGCCATTAATATCCAGGCAAGAGACTGCACCAGCAAAAAGATTACGACTTGCTGAAGGCTCAGATGATTATTAGCATTTTTTAGCAATAGATTATTCTTAATTAAAGTATATACATTGGTTTTTTAGACATAATGGTACTATACACTTAAGAGTCTACAGTATAGCATTAACATAACTTTGATATGCACTAGGAAACTGAAAAAATTGTGTGAGTATCTTTATTACAATATTCACTTTTTCTCCATATTCATTTTATTGTGGTGGTCTGAAACCAATCCCTCAATATCTCCAAGATATGCCTGCATGCGCTTTGACACTCCTATGCTTTTACTCCCTTTCTGATGTTGTCTTCTTGCCTTCTCTATGCCAATCCAAATCAGAAGCAGGCAACATATCTTAAATGTCTTTTTATCAATAGTCTCAAAAAATGGTCATTGACTAACATCCTACATATTCTTTTTTTTTTTTTTTTTTTTTTTTTTGAGACGGAGTCTCGCTCTGTAGCCCAGGCTGGAGTGCAGTGGCCGGATCTCAGCTCACTGCAAGCTGCGCCTCCCGGGTTCACGCCATTCTCCGGCCTCAGCCTCCCGAGTAGCTGGGACTACAGGCGCCCGCCACCTCGCCCGGCTAGTTTTTTTGTATTTCTTAGTAGAGACGGGGTTTCACCGTGTTAGCCAGGATGGTCTCGATCTCCTGACCTCGTGATCCGCCCATCTCGGCCTCCCAAAGTGCTGGGATTACAGGTTTGAGCCACCGCGCCCGGCCCCTACATATTCTTTTAGCCTTATTCAAGTCTCTCCTCTTCCATAGAGCCTTCCCTATATCCTCTACAGGCCACAGTCATCACTATCCTTCCTCCTTATCACTGATATAGAAAAGACTGATACACAGTATTTTCTCCCATTGACAGGTGACAAGTGCCTGCATCATCACTTGACAGGCAGGAGAAACAAGGCATGAAAAGGTGACTTACTTGCTAATGGTCTGGTTCTAGGACGTAGTTCTAGAGCCTAGGTCCTAAGATGAGCCATAAGAAGAGTATTCCCTGGGAAAGTTTTTGTGATACCAGACCTGTCCCTGTTAGGCCTTAAATGTCTAATGAAAGTACAAGTTGATTAGATTAGCTTAAGGTTAAAACCAAATGGTTTTTAAAAATTAATTATATGCATGAGTACTTCAGGTTAATGAGTTCTCTTTCCAGAAATATCACCAAGATTTAGAACTGTTCTTTTCATTGCTTTCAGGTAGATATGTTTACTTAAAAATAAAACTATGCTAAAAATTATGACCAAGAAGGAGCTTTATAGAACGTGCTCTCATAAGATGCAAATCATTTAAATCAATAAATTACATACACACTTTTAAAGTGTATAACAGTACTTGAGAAAAAAATTTTTTCTTAAATAGTTTCAATATGAAAATCATAGTTTCAATATGAAACTCCTAACATTATTTGTATTTTTTTTTTAATTCATGAGGAATTAAACAGTAATGAAACTATACTACCAAAGCAAAGCAGTCAGGACTACTTTGGATTTTGGGAGGGAAATCTTAGTATTACCAGTAGCTTCTGGGGATCCAGTTGCTGCCTTTGTACAATTATAGAGAAAAACCATCTGGCCTGGGCATGGTAGCTTACACCTGTAATCCCACTTTGGGAGGCCAAGGCAGGAGGACTGCTTGAGCCCAGGAGTTTGAGACCGGCCTAGGCAACATAGTGAGACCTCATCTCTACTTAAAAAAAAAAAAAAGCTAGGCATAGTGGCACATGCCACTGATTCCAGTTACTTGGGAGGCTGAGGTGGGAGGATCACTTGAGCCTGCAAGGTTGAGGCTACCGTGAGCGGTGATCACACCACTGCACTCCAGCCTGGGTGACAGAGTGACACTCTGTCTCAAGAACAAAAAAAAAATTATTGATTTATTTTGCCAACTTCCTTCAAGTAAAATTGTATGTGTAAATGTACTTAGTTTTGTGCAAGCCATCACTAAAGCTGTCTTTGAGGCTCATAAAAGGAAGGGTCTCTGAGGATATTAAGTTAGAAGAGAACACATTTGCAAAATTTTATTCCTCAGCATTTTTTGGTCTATTCAAGAATTTTCCATAGTAAAATGTTATGCACATTTTTCCCAATTTTAAAAGGAAGTTTTAGTGGGTAATACTTTAAGTAAAAGCACTGACACAGCACTGTCCACTGCCTTCTCTAAGAATGACAAGCTCCATCTTATCAAAGAGAGGTAAAAAGGAAGTGGTTAATATTGCTGTAATAATCCCCAAATCAAAGCCACCATTTGCACTGCCTATATTCTTGGGCTCCCCCTTGCCAGATGCTGAGATTGCCTTCATGGACAAGGAAGGTGCCACAAAAGAAATGATTGAAAACAACTAGAAGACGATTACTCCTTTATGTCTCCTGCCTGAGAGCCTGAAATCTGAGCAGAATTCATCTCCGTTTCTCTAATGAATTCCTCTGCTGCTGTCATGCGGTTAATTCTCTGCATTTTCTACTACCCTGATTATTAAATGAAAAAAAAAAAAAGAAAAAGGGAAAAGGAGCCAGCCAATATAAACATCAAAGGGTACTCCCACTTCTGTGGCATTCAGATATTTTCCAGAGCTCGACTGCGGGGACAAAAGAGATGATTGGGGGGTTGCTGGGGAGTTGTTTTCTGTTTCCTCTGGGAGACAATGGGCCAAACCTGCCAGACAATGCTACAGTGCAAGTAGGTGGCGTATCACCAGGCAGCAAAGGTTTTCTCAGTGAAGCTGGATGTTCCCTTGGCTTGGCCAAGACAGACCCAAGCTATTATTGAACAGCGGTGGGTGGAAGATGAGAGCCAGGCCCTCCCTAAAAGGAGACTGGCTGCAGACATCCTCCACTGGGCCTTGGACCAAAGCACTGAAGTGGGAGGACAGCATGAGATGAAGGAGGGAGGCAACTTCAGAAACTTGAAACCAGCACAACGTTTTCATTTCCTGAACCTAAAGCAAATAACTGTTTGTGGTATTCACTGGAGTCTGAGTTTTTTCTTTTGTCAAGACTATAGGCCCCATAAAAGACTGACTAGAAGACTGGTCTGAAATTCATGAGACTGAATGGGAGTAAATGTAAACTCTATTACATGAATACAAGAAAAAAAACTATTACAGGCCTAAGTTCAGGATGAAAGAATGACCAGGCTGAATAAGAGTTCATGTGTAAAAGATCTAGGGGTTTTAGTTGACAGTGAACATTACATGAGCCAACAGTGTGACTTGGCTGCTGAAAACTCTGATGATATTTAAGGCCAGATTAGCAGAAGTAGAGTGTTCAGAGTAAAGAAAAAAAAATAGTCTCTCTGTGCTGGTCTGGACACAGTTGGAGTGCTGCCTCTATTCTGCATGCCAAGAGTTAAAGAAAATACAGAAAACTGGAGCATGTCAAAAGAGTCACAGAAAGAGAAAAGATACAAAAATCATGTCATGCGGCGAATAAGTAGAGAAACTAGAATTGTTTCAACGAGAAAAAAGAATTCATTGAGCAAATTAGCTATCTATGAATAGCCGGAGGGTATTCTGTAGGAGAGAGGGCAAACTTATCTCCATGACTCCACAGGGCAGAAAACAGGCAGAAAACTAGCTCAATATAAAGAGAACGTTTCCAACAATTCAAACTGTCCCCAAATGGAATAGAATGTTTTGTGTAACAGTTATTTCTCCAGCATTGGAAGAGTTCAAAGTCTAATGAACATCTGCCAGGGATGTTGTAATTGAGCATTCCAGCATTAAGTGGGAGACTGGTATCAATGTCTTATTAAATTCTTTCAAACTTCGAGGCTGAGAATTGCATAAAAATATAGAAATAATAATAAAAATCAAAGGTATCTATTATTGGCTTAATATATCAGCCAAAAATTTATTCATAGTCATTCAAAATACCATTGCAATTCTCTGCACTGAGAACCCTAAGATATTTCTGAGTGAAATTAAAGGAGACCTAATAAATTGGGAGAGAAAACATGATCATGGTCATGGAAAACTCCATATTGCTAAAGATGTCAATTCACCCTGAGTTCAACACAGATTCATTACAATCCCAGTGAAAACCTCAACAGTTTTTTCTCAAAAATTTCAGACTGATTCTAAAATTTATATGAAGTGCAAAGAATTTATACAAACAAAAAACAGATTTTAAAATCTCACAAAGTCAGAGAACTCTCACTACTTGATATTAAGACTTAGTATAAAGCCTCAGAGCCTAAGCAACATAGGAGTGGTATAAAGATAGCAAATCCTGCTGTGGAACAAAATGGAGAGTCCAGTTAGATTAAAGCATATGCAGTAAATTGATAATTTTTACAAAGGCTCCAAGAAAATTTAATAAAAAGAGAAAACCCTTCAAAAGATAGCTAGAGAACAGCTGGAAAAATATATGGGAAAAAAATGAACCTTGATAGCTACCTCATGACACACACAGAGATAAATCCAGGACTGATTATAAACATAAGAGATGAAAAAATAAAGCTTCTAGAAAAAAGGGTAGAAGAAGACTGCTGCAACCATGGAATTGACAAAGATTTCTAAAAAAGGATATAAAAAGAACTAACCATTTTAATTAAAACTTGCTCAATAGAAAAGACACCAGTAAGAATGTAAAAAGACAAGCCACAGACTGAGAGGACATAGTTATAGTACATATATCTGAAAAAGGACTTATATCCAGAATGTATATATTTTTAAAAACCTCCAAAACCAACAATAAAAAGACAAACAGCCAATAAAACTGATCAAAAGATTGAAGAAACACTTCACAAAATAATAGGTGAGTGCTTAATAAGAACATGAAAAGGTACTCAATATCATTAGTCATCAGTGAAATCAAAACTAAAATCACAATGCAAGACTGTTTCAAGCTTACTGGAATGTCTAAAATTAAAGAAAAAAGCTCTTAAACTGTAGAACAAACATAATTATTTTATATTTCTATTGGTAATGTAAAATTTGTATAACCTACTTTGGAAACAGTTTGGCACTTTCTTTTAGAGTTAAACATTCATCTACCCTATGACCCACCAATTTCAAAAACAGAACTTGTATAAGCATATTCATAATGACATTATTCATAATAACCCTAAAGTGAAAATTACCTACATAGCTTATCCCTAAGAGAATGGCTAAAAAGTAATTGGTCTTATATTTTTACAATGGCATACTACTCAGTACTAAAAAGGAATTAACAAAAAATACATGCAAAACATGGATAAATCTAAAAAGCAATGCTGTCTGAAAGAAGCCAGATATCAGTGCTTGATTTCTACATATGTGAGTTTCAAGCACAGGAAAAACTAATCTATAGTGATAGAAATCAGAAGAGTGATTGCCTAAGGAGGCTGGAGATTGACTGGACGGGAACACAAGAAAATTTTTTTTTCAAAGCTCATTGAATTGTCCACTTAAG
The DNA here is from genome assembly GCF_003255815.1 of Theropithecus gelada. Taxonomy (NCBI): domain Eukaryota; kingdom Metazoa; phylum Chordata; class Mammalia; order Primates; family Cercopithecidae; genus Theropithecus; species Theropithecus gelada. The sequence continues at coordinate 69,567,063 of NC_037675.1, read as the reverse complement.
ATCTGTGCATTTCACTCTCTAGAAATTTTACCTCAACAAAAAAATAATATCTCTGCTTCCTTAAAAAAAGTCATTGCAGTTCCTTGAGTTAGTATCATGAATAAATAAGGAAAACTTCCCTCCAGTTAGTCTTAAAGAAACTATTGTTTATAGGATTTCCAGCATTCTAATACCCTTTCTAAGATGTTTCTTAACCTGTTTTCTCTTTTAGATACCTGTCTTCAAACAAGGTATACTCCATGTCAAAAGAGTAGAACTCCTTGTGAGTGAAGTCTATGTCTTATTCACCTTTGTGGGGCAAGCATAGCATTTGACCCAAAGTTCATACCAAGAATATTTGCTGGCCAGGCGCGGTGGCTCACGCCTGTAATCCCAGCACTTTGGGAGGCCGAGACGGGTGGATCACGAGGTCAGGAGATGGAGACCATCCTGGCTAAGACGGTGAAACCCCGTCTCTGCTTAAAAAAAAAAAAAAAAAAAAAAATAGCCGGGCGTAGCTGTGCGCGCCTGTAGTCTGAGCTACTCGGGAGGCTGAGGCAGGAGAATGGCGTGAACCCAGGAGGCGGAGCTTGCAGTGAGCCGAGATTGCTCTACTGCATTCCGGCCTGGGCGACACAGCGACACTCCGTTTCAAAAAAAAAAGAATATTTGCTGACTATGCTAGTACTATAGTAGGTACTGTAGATATAGCAATAAACAAAATAGACCTGGTCTTAGATATCAGAGAACCTGTATCTACTGTGGGCCACTAATATTCAATTTAAAAAGTCATACAAATAAATATATAATTATAGAATTATAATAAATACAGTGAATAAAAAGAGGAGGAAGAGGAATTATAAGGGGAGATCTAATTTTCTTAAAGGAGCGATTTTTACACAGAGACCCATAGGATAATAGCAATTGGCCAGGTGAAGACTGGGGAAGGAAGACTATTATTCTGTGGAGAGGAAAGAACTTGTGTGAAGATGCGGAGAAGTAGGAAAAAGTGAAAAGGAGGCAGAGTGGGACCATGCAGGACTTTGTAGGCCATGCGATGATTTCTACATTGAATTCTGAAAGTACAACCAGAAGCCAATGAAACATTTTAAGCAGGGAAATAATATAAACCTATCACCCTGGCTGCTATGTTTAAAAGGATTAGAACAGTACATTTCAAATCATTAATGGCTCATAAAGTGAATTTAATTAATCATGCCTGGCAAGAAAACGACAAAGGAATATACTCTTTTTTTTTTGAGATAGAGTCTCGCTCTGTCGCCCAGGCTGGAGTGCAGTGGCGCGATCTCTGCTCACTGCAAGCTCTGCCTTCTGGGTTCAAGTGATTCTCCTGCCTCAGCCTCCTGAGTAGCTGGGACTACAGGTACCCGCCACCATGTCCAGCTAATTTTTTTTTGTATTTTTAGTAGAGACAGGGTTTCACCTTGTCAGCCAGGATGGTCTTGATCTCCTGACCTCGTGATCTGCCTGCCTCAGACTCCCAAAGTGCTGGGATTACAGGCGTGAGCCACCATGCGCGGCCTTTTTTTTTTTTTTTTTTTTTTTTGGANGGGTTTCACCTTGTCAGCCAGGATGGTCTTGATCTCCTGACCTCGTGATCTGCCTGCCTCAGACTCCCAAAGTGCTGGGATTACAGGCGTGAGCCACCATGCGCGGCCTTTTTTTTTTTTTTTTTTTTTTTGGGAAACGGAGGTTTGCTCTTTTTGCCCAGGCTGGAGTGCAATGGTGTGATCTCGGCTCACCACAACCTCTGCCTCTTGGGTTCAAAGGATTCTCCTGCCTCAGCCTCCTGAGTAGCTGGGATTACAGGCATGTGCCATCATGCCTGGCTAATTTTGTATTTTTAGTAGGGACAGAGTTTCTCCATGTTGGTCAGGCTGGTCTTGAACTCCTGACCTCAGGTGATCCGTCCGCCTTGGCCTCCCAAAGTGCTGGGATTACGAGTGTGAGCCACCATGCCCAGCCGGGAATATAATTTTTAAAAATATCAAAATGCATGATACAGAGAAAAGATACGTATTATTTTGTGAATTTTTGATTTTGGATTTACTTATAGATACATAGCAACACAAGTATGTGTACTGGGAATATCATGAATGTATTTTCCATTGTGGGTCATCCTCAAAAAAGTGTGACAGCTGTTAATTACAGGGAAGCAAGAGTGGAAACTGGGAGAGCAGTTAGGAGGTGACTGGAGAAGTGGAGATGGTAAATATGTTGACAGATTTAATGCTCATTCTGGAGACAGACATTTGAAAGGACTGAAACAACAGGTGGTTGTTTGCATTTGGAGGGCAAATGAAAGGGACATGTCAAGGATGACTCAGGTTTCCAGCACCCATTAACTTGAAAAATGAATGGGAGTGAAGAAATGAGTAAAGACGGCATAGTAAATCTAACTAAAATTGTAGTTTTCTTCAAATTTAACTATGAAATAAAATCTATTCTAATTATTTAAAATAGTAGAAACTTTTTTTCCCCTTGGTTTCCCTTCACAGGGTTTTTACAGATATGGCCCAGGTCTTCTTCAACTTCATATCCCCAGGTCCTACCATAGGGTTTGCCACCAAGTACATACTTCGTTATTATGTGCTGAGTGAATTAATAAATGGAGTAAAATAAAAATAAAAGAAGTAGTCTTAAGAGAAAATAAAGTGTTCTATAGTTCTTAAAGTCAAGGAAGAGCAAATCAACTTAGGATAGACTTTTCTTATAAATGGCCACTTTCTGATCAAAAGTCACATTTTAGAAAACTAAAGGAAGATTATCTTTTAACATTATAATCATACTATAAAAATATTTTCCCCCTTTTACTTCTGAATATTAGTAAATCTCAAAAGTCCTCTTTTACACTGTCATATCTCATTCTCACTCTATGTTTACAGATTAGCAAAAGACTAAAAAAGTTCTCAGTTGACAGTTATAAACATTACTCAGATTATTCCTGTGTATTTGGTAGAGGGCAGACATAATTCTCTGTTTAAAACAAAATAAATGGATCATGGATAATATTCAAGAAACCCAAAGCTACATAGCAGCAGAGTTCACAGTAATCCATCCCTGGTCTTCTGGTTTGTAGTTAGCCCTGTGGCACTTTTATTACTCCCTAACTAACACCATTCTTTTGTTGATCCTGATAGTTAAGAGTTGTCTATTCGATTTTCACTCCCTCAAGGGCAGACACCATGTCTTCTACTATTACTGTATTGTCCATAATGTTTAGCAGTCCTGAACACAGCAGACACTTAATATTTCTTGCCTGGACTAGCAGTAAAATTAAAACAAACATCTCCAAATTTAGAGGTTAAACTAGACTCTGCTCCCTTCATCAAGCTGTATTGGTCTTGCATGCAAGTTTTATCTCCAGCGGTCCTTGCCTTCCGTTACAAAATAGCAACTACCTCTTTTCAAAATGAAAAACATTTTCCATTGTAAGTTACACTTGCAACTATCATGTTGAAATTTCCTCAAGTGACAATTTTCATCTATGCTGCAGAGGAAAAAAGTGTAACTCATAAGCTTAATTCTTAAAACAAATCCAATAACTGTCATTGGTCCTAGACAGCCCTCTTAGCTTGCTGTTTCTTTTAATGTCCCAGGCCATTTCTCCCAGAGTTTGTGGTAGTAAACAGTCCAATGAGTGTGATCACAGAGAGACTACTGCTGGCATAATGAGTGTGATCCCTATTATTTCTAACAGCTGACATGCCATCCTGCACAAAAAAAGCACTGAAAGATGGTAGAGGGGAAGCCATTGATTAGGAAGTTTGATGGAGGCCTAAATTAACACGTTCAATCAGAAAAGCTTGTTCCCAGCATTCTTGCCTCAACTCGACTTGGTCAAAAGAGACTGGTGAATGAGATTAAGTATATCATCTTTTATCCTGGCTCACTGTTCATCTTAAGTTTTGAGTATCTTTGAAAATCACAAATTGTTACAACACTTCAGTCACTAAAAGTTTGATGTAATTGTTTCGAGAACAATACTGACTACTTTAAAGAGAATTTTGAATTTTACCAAGTGTGTTTCTATCCCTTTAGCCTTTTGCAGCAGTTCTGATAAATCTAAATATCATCTTTCCATCCATTTATGATAAAACAAGAGATGTATGCAACTTTGTGCCAAGTCAATTATCTGGAGGCTGCTTGAAGATATGGTCCCAGATCTCAGTAAGTTTGCCTCTTGTCCAGGGAAAAAAACATCTACAAAATCAATTAAAACACAAGATACAGTGAACTAAGTGCTTCAGCAACAGGTCAAATAAAGTGGTACAAAGAGCAACATTTAAGTCCAAGTAGAAATCAGGGAGGAAATTTAAATGATAGAAGTAGCATTTGAGTGTTGCCTTGAAGGATGTCAAGTATTGTAATGGAGATGAGGAAAGAATTCTAGTCTGGGGTAACAACACTATCCAAGCTATAAAGGGTGCTAAGTGCATGCTGTATTCAGGGAACCACATGCAACCTGTGTGGCTAGAGCAGAGGGGTCACATGGGATCAACAAGTGAAAAACAAAAGTTTACCTGAATGAGATCCACAAAAATGTTATCAGTAAAAAGTAAGTATGAATTTAAAGTTCGGAAACATTTTGAGTGTCTCAAAGAAAAGAGCTGTGTACCAGCTTTTGTGTTACATATGCAATTTAGGATGAAGCTGACAATCAACACATTTGAAAATATAACCTATCTCACTAAATTCTTTGATCAGAAAAATCCATTTATATAATTATTCCAAAATTCATTCAGAAAATGATCCTATTCAAACTCCTGGATATGCCAATATTTTAACAAGGGTAACTCACAAGATGAATTCTCATAAAATAAGGGAGGATATAAAACCAAAAAGTTAAAAAAGGAGAGAGAGATTGACTTACATTTAAGATCTCATCCATCGGGTTCAGGACTAGTAAAAAGGGCTACATAAAAAGCTCTCGTCTATTTACCTTACCATCAGCAGAGACACAAAGTTACAAATAGAAAACCTGAATTCTGGATAGGAAAGTCTGTTTTCAGAGAGCCAGTACATAACTTTTGATGGCTGACGTTGAGATTCAATCAAGCTTGGCGCCAATTAAAAGACATTGTTTGGAGAGCACAGCCTTAGTGTTTCTATTGTCATCAGCTGAAATATAAAGATTACAATTTGATCTTTCATATTTGGAATAGAAAAATCTGTTTTCGGAGAAGCCAACATATACTATTTAATAACTTTTGCAAGTCAATATAAACTTCTCTTCTTTTCACAATTAAAGAGGAAGGAGCACCCAAAGAGAAGACCTCATGAAAGGCTCCTTTCAAACAGTGGCTCTTGCTGTGTCCTCTTGATTAAGGGCTCATAAATAAAAGGACACAACAGCTGCAACTTATGATTAACCATGGTATAGTATTTCAACCAGTGAATAACATTACAGTTATTAGAACCAACAAAACTCCTTATATTCATTCAATACATGACCTTGGCTTTGTCTGGCCTGTAGGTGACCTGAATTGAAGAGAGATGTCTGGGTTAAAATTTAACTCAGAGTCTGAAAAGCTATGTCACATGGCTGGGAAGTCAGTAATGTTGCAATTTCAGGAACCGCCCTCCTTTCAATGTGATTGGATGGTATAAAGGTGAATCTGAGTGTATCATAAAGCTAATTGGTCAGTCTTGGACAGCCCTTGAATGATGTCCAAACATTTGTGAACAGTCTGAGTAAACCACTCAGGTTATTCTTACACAACCAAGGTAACTTTACTGCCTGCCATGGGCAAGTAAGTGCTCTCTAGATTATAGCTGTAAACAATTCTCAAGTGATTAATGACACATACTCTTTCTCTGCCCTCTACTGAGGGCAGAACTCTCTTAAGGAAAACAGAAAAAAGCTTCACCCTTTGATTTACAGGCTTAGACCAAAGCAATCTGAGTTTCTTCTAAGTATGATAACCTATTCTGAGTAAGATCTGGGCTCTCAAGAGAGACCACAGAAGACAGGAAGAAAGGGTCTTCCATTATCTCCTTCCCTAGAAAGTATGCACTGACAGGCTGCTAATGCCCCTCAAGTCTCAGATGGGTTCAGGACCGAATTCTAAGAACTATTTTCCCCATGACCACAACAGATGAAAACTAAGAGTATGACTTTTCTCATTTTAATTGTTAAGTAACCATATCACTTAGTTCACAGACACTTTCTTATCATGGGGCCTCAAGTTACCTTTTATTGGGTTGTGCTACTAAATGACCTGATCATGTAATGGTTTCAAACTGTTATACAGAAGCTCAAGTTTCCATAAAGCAAATCTATGGCCTCCACAGAAACCATGATCCAAACACATATGCTTAATTTTTGTCAGTTTATCACCAGTTCATATGTTAACACTGCAATAGAACTTGAGTTTCCAAGCATGAATACTTAATTATTTAAGCAATTACATTTCTTCTCCCAACTCTGCCAAGAAAACACTCAATTTCTCTAAAAATGAACAATAACATTTACTTAACACAAGTACTTTTTTATATTTATAACATTCTTTTAAGAAAGGATATTGTCTTAAAAAAAAAAAAAAAGCCTGTAGTAATATAGTATTAACTAATAGCATTTAGATAATTAATATTGGGAAATAAGGAGATGCATATTTCTCAGGATAAAGGAGTTTGCGTGAATCTTCCATTTCATTATTACTCATAAAATGTAAAACACTAACCACATGAAGAACTTAAAATTCATTAGACATTATTTAAATCAATGGGATAAAATGCTGGCTTCTGGAGAGATTATGAATTATGATGTTCAACAGCTCTGAGCATAGAGTAGATCCTAAATGGACACTTGTTAAATTGAGCCAATTAACCATAAAAAGTAAAAACTAAGTTTTTAAAAATAGTCAAGAAAAATTTTAATCTGAGCTTCTCATCTTGATGTCTCCAGAATATAGAATACATAGAATATAAAGCATATAGAATATAGAGTGCTTAGATATAACAGGCATCAACAATGACTGATTATGTGAATGAATGAGTTGATTGATTAATCAATGGAAGAAGGGCAGTTGTATACTAAAATTAAGATAAGCTGAGAAGGGATAGGGTCATTTAGATTACTGAATATATTAGGAAAAAAATGTCCATTTGGTGGACATGTTTTTTTAAATCTGTTTTTTTATACATCTAAAAATCTGCTTATACATGTTTTATCTATTTATACATTTAAAAAATCTGTTTCCATATATACTTTTCAAAGAACAATTTAAAATCTGAATCAATGAAAAGTAAAGCTATTTCAGCCTTGATTTTCTAGCACAAAAAAAGTACCTGCATCAGCTTTTTAAGTAGGGAAATGTGTTTATTTTCTTTGAATGCCCAGTGTAAATTAAAGGTATTGATTTCAGGATTATCTTTCAAGGAAAACTATTAAACTCAGGAAAACTATTAAACTCTTTTGTTGAATCAAATTACTCTGAGCAAGCTTTCTGACATCTAGCTTTTAGAAAACATGCATAAATATCATTTCCTTTAATATGTCAGCAACTTTTAGTGGGAGAAGTAATTTTGAAATTAAACATCATTCCACTTCCTTAGCAATTGTAAAAAGCATCTTTCAAAAGAAATATTTAAGGGACTTTAAATTTAAGGGAGGCCAGGTGCAGTGGCTCATGCCTGTAATCCCAGCACTTTGGGAGGCCAAGGCAGGTGGATCATCTAAGGTCAGGAGTTCGAGGCTACCTTGATCAACATGGCAAAATCTAGTCTCCACTAAAAATGTGGTGGGTGCCTGTAATCCCAGTTACTCAGGAGGATGAGACAGGAGAATCACTTGAACCCTGAGGCAGAGGTTGTAATGAGCTGGGATCACATCACTATACTCCAGCCTAGGTGACAGAGTGAAACTCCATCACAAAAAATAATAAGAATAAATTTAAGGAAAGGGGTAGTTGCTTTTTTCTGTAAGGAATAGTGAGGAAAAGGAAGTTTGATCCTAACCATGTCTCTCTGCTGTTAATACCTCAAGTCTTAAGATTTATAGTTTCTAATAAAACATTATCAAGTCAGTAGAAAAACTGATGAAATTTGTTTTTAGTCACTGATCTATAATTGCCACTAGGAAATCAATACTTTAGGTTGAATCTCTCAACTTTTGAGATTAGTGAACAAACATTACTTGGTTTGAAACTTCTACAAAAAAATACTTGTTAATGTCCCCTTTCCATAAAGAAATATACACTAGGTGAACTGAGGAAATTATATAGTGGTCACTCATATTCATTCAAGTACTTATTGAGTACCTCTGGTGATATAAGAATGACTAAAATATTGTTCCTACCCTCTGGAGGCTCACAGTCCAGGCACAAATTCAGACCTGACAAATTCATCAACTGTATACTTAAGATTTGTGTACTTTATGGTATGTAAATTTATAGTAACAAATATACAATATTAATTATTGTAAAATATAATAATACATATGCAACAATAAATTATACAATAAAAAATTAAAAGAAAGATTAGGACTGGTAAGGTAAGTTAAACTATAGCAGCAGAACCACCACAATAGAAGTCTAGAACAAGGAGGAGGAGTTGTGCCTAGGGGGAGGAGCAAAGCCTTATTGAAGGGCTATAAACATACGAGTTTCACCAAGCAGAGAAGCTGGCAAAAAGCATGCTAGTGGAAGAAAAGTCGATGCAAAACACAAAGGTGAGGAACAGCAAGAAATCAGTGTGTCCGAAGCACATACACGGCTAGAGAGGTGACCCAAGAAAATCTTACAAACTAAGAGAATACATTTGGATTCTATTCTGCAGAGAAGAAGTGAAAAGAGGTCTCTAAATAGGAGAGTGACTAGATCAGATTTGTTTCTAGTGGATAACTCATTCCATCTTTCCGAAACAGAGGAGCATCACCTCTAAATTCCATTTGATTTCACAAGTCCATTGCTAGAAAGAATGTCAGTGTGGAAAAAATTGCTTTGACGAAGTAATCAATTCACGATTCCCACCATCAGTACAACAATCACAAGTAATAGATTGGCTAATATCAAAGTAGAGCCATAGACAAACCTAATACTGGAGTCTATAACAATTGCTTCCAGGCCGGGCGCGGTGGCTCAAGCCTGTAATCCCAGCACTTTGGGAGGCCGAGACGGGCGGATCACGAGGTCAGGAGATCGAGACCATCCTGGCTAACACGGTGAAACCCCGTCTCTACTAAAAAAAATACAAAAAACTAGCCGGGCGGGGTGGCGGGCGCCTGTAGTCCCAGCTACTTGGGAGGCTGAGGCAGGAGAATGGCGGGAACCCGGGAGGCGGAGCTTGCAGTGAGCTGAGATCCGGCCACAGCACTCCAGCCTGGGCGACAGAGCGAGACTCCGTCTCAAAAAAAAAAAAAAAAAAAAAAAAACAATTGCTTCTGAATGATCAATCTAAAAAGCTCTTTCTTACCTAAAAGAAGAATAAGAAAGAAGAGAAGAAAGAAGGAAGATGGGAGAAAGGGAAGGGGGAAGAGGGAGAAACAAGGAGGGAAGGGGAGAAAGGAGGAGGGGGGAGGAGGGAGAGAAGGGAGGAGATAATGGAGTGAGAAGGAGGAAGAAAACAGGAAGAAAGGAATAAGGAAAAAGAAAAAAGAGTAACAACAAAGAAAAACAAAAAAGAAAGAAAGAAATCACTATCCAGCTCTCCTTCTTAACTTTGTAAGGTATGTACCACTGCAATCAGGCACTAAATGACTCTGAAAGAATATGAACAATTAAGACAACTGGTATTACAAAGCATAATATGCCCAAGCCGGGAGTGGTGGCTCAGGCCTGTAATCCCAGCACTTTGGGAGGACGAGGCGGGTGGATCACTTGAGGTCAGGAGTTCGAGACCAGCTTGGCTAACATGGTGAAACCCCATCTCTACTAAAAATACAAAAATCAGCTAACCATGGTGGCGTGCACCTGTAATACTAGCTACTCAGGAGGCTGAGGCAGGAGAATAGCTTTGACCCAGGAGGCAGAGGTTGTGGTGGGCCGAGACTGTGCCATTGTACTCCAGCCTGGGTGACAGAGCAAGATTCCACCTCAAAACAAAGAAAAATAAACAAATAAAATAAAAATATGTCCAAGATATAGTAAGAGAAAAAGATGCAAAACAGTATATAATATATAAACACATTCTTTGTGAAGCAAATGAATACTAAATATGTTAATATACGCATTGAAAAAATTTGAAGGACTGTATACAAACATGCTAACATCAGTTAAGTCTAAGATTATGGGGAACTTTTTCCCTTCCTCCATAATATATCTCTGAAAGGTCTGAATTTTATGAGTATGTATTACTTTTACAAACATAAAAGCATATGAAGGATAAATTTAATTTAAATGAGATCTCTTGATGGTGGCCCATAATCACAAAGGTTGTGGGAAGTTGGATAAGTAAAATAAGCACTTCCATGTGGGTGTCACCACTAACAAGCAGGTTTCCCACATTTCTATGTGGTCAACATGACATTCCAAAGGGAGAGTTCTTTTTTTTCCTTTTGCAACTTTTATTTTAGATTCAGGGGATACATGTGCAAGTTTGTTACCTGGATATATTGTGTGATGCTGGGGTTCGGGGTATGAATGATCCCGTTATTCAGGTACTGAGAACAGTACTCAATAGTTATTCAACCCTTCTCCCCACTTCCTCCCTCCCTTCTCTAGTAGTTCCCAGTGTCAACTGTTGCCATCTTTATGTTCTTGAGTACTTAATGTTTAGCTTCCACTTATAAGTGAGAATGTGTGGTATTTGGTTTCCTGTTCCTGCCTTAATTCACTTAGGATAATGGTCTCCAGCTGTATCCATGCTGCTGCAAAGGACATTACTTCATTCTTTTTATGGCTGCATAGTATTCCATGGTCCATATGTACCATATTTTCTTTCTCAGGTGGGCACCTAGGTTGATTCCATGTCTTTGCTATTGTGAATAGTGCTGCAATGAATGTGTGAGTATGCAAAGGTGTCTTTTTGGTAGAAAAAATTGTTTTCTATTGGATATACACCCAGTAATGGAATGCTGGGTCAAATGATAATTCTGTTTTAGGTTCTTTGAGAAATCTCCAAACTGCTTTCCACAGTGGCTGAAATAATTTACATTCCCACCAACAGTGTACATGCATTCCCTTTTCTCTGCAGTCTTGCCAACATGTTGTTTTTTGGCTTTTTAATAGCAGCCATTCTGACTGATGTAAGATAGTATCTCATTGTGGTTTTGATTTGCATTTCTCTGATCATTACTGAAAATAAGTATTTTTTTATATGTTTGTTGGTTGCTTGTATGTCTTCTTTTGAGAAGTGCCTTCTCATGTCTTTTGCCCATTTTTTAATAGGGTTATTTGGGTTTTGCTGCTCAATTGTTCAAGTTCCTAATAGAATTTGGATACTACACCTTTGTCAGATGCATAGTTTATGAATATTTTCTCCCTATCTGCATGTTGTCTGTTTATTCTATTGATAGTATATTTTGCTGTGCAGAAGCTTTTTAGTTTAATTAGGTCCCACCTGTCAATTTTTGTTTTTGTTCCAACTGCTTTTGAGGACTTAGTCACAAATTCTTTACCAAAGCCCATGTCCAGAATGGTATTTCCTAGGTTTTCTTCTAGGATTCTTATATTTTGAGGTCTTACATTTAAATCTTTAATCCATCTTGAGTCAGTTTTTGCATATGGTGAAAGGTAGGGGTCTGGTTTCTTTCTTCTGCATATGGCTAGCCAACTACCCCAGCAGTATTTATTGACCAGGGAGTCCTTTCCCCATTGCTTATTTTTGTCAACTTGGTTGAAGATTAGACATCTGTACGTGTGTGGCTTTATTTCAGGATTCTCTGTTCTGTTCCATTGGTTAATGTGTCCACTTCTGTACCAGTACCATGCTGTTTTGGTTACTGTAGCCTTATACTATAGTTTCCAGTTGGGTAATGTGATGCCTCAAAGGGAGAGTTTTTAGATTTGTGCAGGGGTACCCCAGGTCATGGACCAACACCAGTCTGTGGTCTGTTAGGAACTGGGCCACACAGCAGGAGGTAAGCTTCACCTCCTGTCAGATCAGTGGCAGAGTTAGATTCTCATAGGAGCACGAATCCTATTGTGAACTGCACATTCGAGGGATCTAGGTTGCGTGTTCTTTATGAGAATTTAATGCCTGACGATCTGAAGTGGAAGAGTTTCATCCTGAAACAGCCACCCCGCCCCCATCCACGGAAAAATTGTCTTCCACAAAACTGGTCCTTGGTGTCAAAAAAGGTTGGAGACTGTAGGCAAGCCTCATCTGCCTGACTTCTATTCTTTCTCCCTAATCTACTCAAGAACATGATATAATTCCTTGCTATGATCATGTTTTTCCTGTAGCCTTTAAAATAATTATTTCAATGCTGATAAATCTGCTATCAGTCTGTAGTAGCAGCAAATCATCTTAACTTATTGTCTTTGTGACAAATAGATATGCATTTTGGATCTGTGGAATTCCTTCCTCTTGCAGGAACAGCAAACTGAAATGATGAATTCAAGAGATTCAAGAATCTGACTGCCATTCCATTTGCCCTATACATAAACTGAATTTCTTTAAGGCTAAATCTAACATGTTGGCAATACTTTATTATGTAGTTATTATTTATTTTTCAATGCGCACTCTTACATTGCTTCATCTGATTTTCACAGAAACCCTATGAGGGAGTGGGGCTGAAAATCATCCCTATCCTTTTATTTTTCATGATTTTACATTTTAAGACAATTTGGCTGGTGGGGGTGAAGTAGTAAATACAAAAGGAGTGCATTCCCAGTGCATAAAATTTGGAAATAAAAACAGAACTAAACCAAACAAAGAATCATTCCTAGTCCCACTACTAGATACAACATTATAACCACTTAGGTTTCCAATATTTTCAATTATTCTTTGTATTTAAGCCTGTTTAAAGATGAGAAAATTTTCACATGTGTAATGAGAGTCAAAGCTAGGGCTAAAACTCATGAACACGGCCGGGCGCGGTGGCTCAAGCCTGTAATCCCAGCACTTTGGGAGGCCGAGACGGGCGGATCACGAGGTCAGGAGATCGAGACCATCCTGGCTAACACGGTGAAACCCCGTCTCTACTAAAAAATACAAAAAACTAGCCGGGCGAGGTGGCGGGCGCCTGTAGTCCCGGCTACTCGGGAGGCTGAGGCAGGAGAATGGCATAAGCCCGGGAGGCGGAGCTTGCAGTGAGCTGAGATCCGGCCACTGTACTCCAGCCTGGGCGACAGAGCGAGACTCCGTCTCAAAAAAAAAAAAAAAAAAAAAACAAAAACAAACAAAAAAAAAAAACTCATGAACACTTTCCCTCATACTAGGAAGCCTCCTCCTTCTTATTAATCTGTCTCTCTTTCAAAGTGTTCAAGCATTAGAAATAATAAATCTCCAGAAACACAGATTTTGGGACTGTTCGTATTTTGTTTCCATTTGCAGATAAACTTCCAATGGTCTTTGGAGAGAAGCACCTGCAGCATAAAAATTGTTGTAAAACACAATGATTTTTAAGATTCTTTTTAACTCTGAAACAATCCTTCTCCTTCTCCTCCTTTTTTTTTTTTTTTGAGACAGGGTCTTGCTCTATCACCCTGGCTGGAGTGGTGCAGTAGCAACCTCACTATAAGCAGTAAGGTGCAGTGGCTCACGTCTGTAATACCAGCACTTTGGGAGGATGAGGCAGGCGGATCGCTTGAGTCCAGGAGTTTAAGACCAGCCTGGGTAACATGGCGAAACCCTGTCTCTACAAAAGAAAAAAAAATACAAAAAATTAGGCAGGCATGGTGGTATGTACCTGTAGTCCCAGCTACTTAAGAGGCTGAGATGGAAGGATTGCTTGAGCCCAGGAGGCAGAGGTTGTAGTAAGCTGTGATTACACCACTGCACTCCAGCCTGGATGAGACAGTGAGATCCTGTCTCAAAAAATAATTTTTGTTTAAAGCTCACTATAACCTTGCAAGTGATCCTCCCACATCAGCCTCCCAAGTAGCTGGGACTACAGGTGCATGCCGCCATACCCGGGTAATTTTTAAAATTTTTTGTAGCGATGGGGTCTCACTATATTGCCCAGGCTGGTCTCAAACTCCTGAGCTCAAGCAATCCTCCCAGCCTTGGGCTTTCAACGTGCTGGGATTACAGGTGTGAACCACCATGCCTAGCCCAACTCTGAAACAATTCTAATCTTCTCTGAATGGAACTGTGGGCTAGAGCTCAAGCATCAGGATCAATAGGATAACAGACATGCGACTATTATAATACGGAGTGCCAACTTGATTGGATTGAAGGATGCAAAGTGTTACTCCTGGGTGTCTGTGAGGGTGTTGCCAAAAAGTTAAAACATTTGAGTCAGTGGACTGGGAGAAGCAGGCCCACCCTCAATCTTGGTGGGCACCGTCTAATTAGCTGCCAGTGTGGCTAGAAAGAAGCAGGTAGAAGTTGGAAGGACTTGACTTGCTGAGTCTTTGGGACTTCATCTTTCTCCTGTGCTGGATGCTTCCTGCCCCTGAAGATCAGACTCCAGGTTCCTCAGCTTTTAGACTCTTGGACTTACACCAGTGATTTGCCAGGGGCTCTTGGGTCTTTGGACACAGACTGAAAGCTGCACTGTTGGTTTCCCTACTTTTGAGGTCTTAGGACTTGGACTGGCTTCCTTGCTCCTCTGCTTGCACACTGCCTATTGTGGGACCTCACCTTGTGATGGTGTAAGTTAATACTACTTAATAAACTCCCCTTCATATATTCATCTATCCTGTCAGTTCTGCCCCTCTAGAGAACCCTAATACAAAATGAGAACAAATTAAGTCAGTCAAAATCCCCCCAATGAGAAGTTAACCAAACTAAAATTAAAATCATAAACCAACATCATAAGTTGGAACAAGTGTCAACCAAGGTAAGGAAAGGAATACAGGTCCAGTAATCAACCTAAAGTTATACATCTAAAAAGTGGTGAGACCAGATTAAGCCCTAGTCTAGGTGGCTCAAAGCTTATGTTCTTTTCCATGTCTTACCTTTCTAGGTACAGTCACTGACAGTCTATGCCCCTTAAATCTCTAAGAAACTAGGCATGTTTGCAAATGCCTTAACATTTTCCCCAGAAGGTGAACCCTAAAAATGTGGTTAGCAAAGGTATCTCAGAATTTGTTTCTGCAGTACATGCCTCTTCCAGTTTCTGCAATGTGGTGAGGAAATTAAACATCTCTCTGTCTCTGCTTTACCACATGAACACCCATGTGTACGTGCATGTATGCACACACACACAGGTGTATGCGTGTGCAAACACACACAATTTAACCATCTTCACTTCAGATGGTCTGACCTTCAGTCATGTCACCCATAATCAGAAACTGGAATATATAAAAAGGACATACAAAAAAATTTACATTGAATTGAATATTAAAAGTTACAGAACTCACATATTCTCTGTTCAAGCAAATCCTGCTGCCCTTAACTGTGCAAACACATTTGTCTATAATATGTAAAATCATTACATTTGGAGATAAAGTTAAAACCAACACGTTGATCCAAACTAGTGGGAAACAAACTGAAAGGCTTACAGCAGTCAAAATTGGAAAAAGTAAATCACAGTTACTCAGTACACTGCAGAGCTGTTAATTTAGCTTTGGGAAACTCTCTCTTAAAGGAGAACTTCTAAACTGAAGCACAAGATGGCTTGAATAGAGGCAGTGGTTTGCAAGGGAGGAGGAGATTCCACAGGAGTACTGAGACCACACATTCTTCTCAAGGCTTCTCAAGCACCTCTTCACCTAACCCACTGTATTCTCATGACAAAACGCCTCATGATGCTCTAGGGCATGGAAACCATAATCTATATAATACATACATCATTATATTCGTTAGGTGGCAATGGATCTAAATGAAAAAATACATAAATGTACTGTTTTAAAGCCAGTTGAAATTATTAGCCATATCAGATTGGAAAACAGGATGCCTGACTTTTACTCAGAGTTTTTCCGGTGACTCACCATGTAATTCTGAGGACATAACCCTTTGATCCTTAGCCTACAACCCAGAGAATTTTAAATTGTGCTCCTCCAAACCCCCACCTTTGGAGGCACCCTTTCTAGCATCTTTTGCCCTCAGATAAAAGGATCTATAGACGTGGAAAATTGTTGTTTGGTGATTTCCCATAACCTCCTTTCTAGTATTTCAGTCATTCTCCTTTTACATTTGAGGGACACTGCAGAGAAATCACTGCTTTGCACAATCAAAGCCACAGGCTTAAAATTTCACTATTGGAGGCGGCAGGCTGAGAAGGAACAAGTCCGGCTTTAACACTGCAAATATCTCCAATTACCAAATGTAGGCAGAAAACTGACAAAAAATCAAGGAGAGATAGAAAGGCCCTTGGTATTCTTCAAGGCTTCCCTTTGGGATGAAAGTTCCTTGAGCCTTCCAAGGCAGAAAGCCTGGGCAGTCTGCACACCTGGGGTGCATTAGTGAGCCCTGAACTCGAGGTGAAACAGGCTGAATTTCATCTAGATGCTTCCCACAATCCGCTCTCATAAAACTCAGAGTAATTTACTAGCTTAGGAACGCGGCATGGTATTCATGCAGCACTGAATCTGGGGATTACCTTCCAGAGTCACTGGATAAATCCCACCGCTCATCTTTGTAAATACATCTTCATCTTGATTACCTTTAGCTCAAGGGGAGTTTCATTTTGTTTGCTGTGGCACATGGTCAAGACTAAAACCCAATTTCAAATCATTCTCACACCTCTCCTGAGAAGTCTTTCAAAGAGCATCCAAACGTTGATGTAACGTTTGAGTTTTAGCATTAGGTTACGTGCTCTTCTAAATACAAAACACCAATGCCTCTGCTGTTGCTTCCCTTCCCTCACCTGCTATGTGGAGGTGATGATAGCTTGTCTTGCAGTTCCCCCAATGTATGAAAAGGAAGTTTCACTGTAGTTGCCTGGCAGGCTCCAACCTTGCCACAGCAGCCAGTATGGCTGTTCCTGCCCAGAAAAGCCCTTGGTCTTCTCACATTTCCCTGACTCTGTCCTGTACACCTTGAAGTATAACTCAGCACAGAGCTCACCCAGCCACCCTGATCAGTGCATTCTATACATCTGCTTGCTTTCTCCACTCCCAGCTACTTAGACAAGCAGATCATAAGGCAGTAGCTTTTGCATTCTGGCTCTGCAATTTGCTGCCTGTGAGACCTTGGCAAAGTTACTTAGCCTCTCTTTGCCTGGGTTTCCATATTTATAAAGTGGCGATAATGATGACAGCTGCCTCATGAGATTGTAAGTATTAAATATATAACCTTACAGAGCCAGAAATATAGTAAAGCACTCAATAGCATGATGATAATCATGATGATACTTTTTCATTATCAAAGTCAACTACTTTTCTTAAAAAGAGTACTCCTCTATCCCGGCCCTCTCTAACATTTACAACCCCCTCATCTAAGTAGGAGGCAGAGTGGCCTCCTACTCCCAAACCACAACTAGCTAGAGCAAACTGAGCCATTAGTAAGCAGGCTGTACGATAAGCAGGTTTGGGCAAAATAATACATGAAGGCAAAGTAAAGATGAATGATAGCACTCCCCAAACCATCTGTGTTCCATCAAACTAGACATTGTAAACACATAGGCTATGGTTCAGAATCCATTCAAAGTTGGGGTATTTTAAGGTGACAGGTGGCAAAACTTTAACCATTAGGGTGACTTACGCAATTAGGCAATGCTGTAGCCTATACATATTATTCAGGACTGAGGAATTGTCAGTGCCATAGGCCAAGCTCTAGTCTCAGAATGCAAGGTGGGAATAAAAGGTGGAATCCAGGGCACCCTCCCCGCCAACACACAAATATACATTCTACCATCTGTTTCTACCATCTGTGCAAGACCCAGCTGTCTTGAAGTCAGACCTGAACTGGCTGGCGTCCTAGTGTTTGGGGCTCCTTATAAGCCATTCACATCTCCCATGTGATGTAAGGCATACCACTCCTATGGTGTGATGCCCTGAAAGATGTAACATCTGTTTATCCATGTCATGGCCTAGCATTCTAATGCATGCTTTCTATGGTAGTCTTACCCCTAACAGTTACAATAACAACATAGAAGAGCATTTTTCAACTTGTATCCCTCTCTATATTATGTTATAACTAGAGATGTTCTTTGAAAAAAATTCCATATGACATATAAATATGATCAATTTCTATGTGTATTATGACATAAGAAAGGCTGTGAAGCACTGTTCTAGACTAAGATCAGAAAGAAACCTGCAATTCATAAGTTCCAAACATTTACTGAGTATCTACTAAGTACAAGTCATGTTATACCACATGCTTTTAATATTCTGTATTTAGATTTTCTACCTGTAGCTCAGAAATAAAATAATAAATACATTTGTATCAGAGGAATAGCCTCAGAGTAATAATAGCTACAAGTACTCTGTGAACTTTTTAGATAAAAAATAAAAGGTAAATTTAAATATGTATTTTTAATTTGCTGCATAAAATCTGTTTTATCCCCAATCAGATTCTTGCCAAGAAAGAAAAAAAGAAAAGGCAACAGAGCCTCATCCTGAAAAGAAAAAGCCTGAAAACCTATGGATACATGAGAAACATCTGCCGCATACTATCACAGCAAGGAAACCACGCACCAATAAACAGTAATTTAACTGCAAAAGGAATGCTTCACACATACTGAAAGCAGTTCCTTTATCTTCAAAGGAAAAATATTAATGAAGGAAGAAGGGGTTTTAGAGTACTTTGCAGGAAGGTGGCATTGCTCTTACCTGCCTCTATATCAAAATGCCAATATAGAAACACACTCTCACAATCATTTTATAACACTTGGCATCCATCGTGACCAGAGCAGAAATTTTATCTGCACTTCAAAGTGTTTCCTATTTCAGCCTCTTCAATATAACCAAAAAAGGATTCTGTCTTCAGTCTGCCTGAAAAAGTAGGGAAAGATGATTTTTTTGTTTTTCAGATTTTTTACAACATCTGTTTACCCATGTCACAGCCAAACAACATCAGTTGCTAGCCACACAAAACAGAGGCAATGAAATGAATGTGTTAAACTGTGGGAGAATTCTAATGGTGCTTTACTGAGAACTCCCTTCTCTCTTGACCCCACATTCTGCCAGTTTCCAGTATGCCAGGTATTGGACAGCACTGGGGAAAAGTTACAACCCTCCAGAAACAGCCTAAAAATTCCTTTGCGGACTTAAAGGGATAAGAGAAATTTGAAAGGCCTGGGCTTCAAACTTTTAACAAAGAAGGATTTGAGAAGGAATGTGATTCAACAGGATACGCATAGCCCAATTACTTAGATGACTGATGATCGAAGTCTTAATCCAGTCTCCAATGTCAACTCCTCATGTGGTTACTGTCAAGTAGGGAACCCTGTTTCTTTATTCATGAGACTGGACAGTAGAGACATGGGGGAAGGATGACAGAAAAAAAGAAAGTATGCATAACACACACTGTAAAGTGGGAAGTGATACCTAACTAAACAAATGATAAAATCATATAAAACAATAATAATAGTCTTTTTCCCATAGCTTCAGAAAGAATATTTCAACTAACTGGGTCACTGGAAAACAATAACTTTATATAGCATTTTGATAAATAGGTCCACAGGCTAAATATTTTTTTTTAAAGTTACTTATCAATGTATTCAAGCTGTATGTTTGATCCACAAAGAGATAGGGTTTCAGTTTATACTTGCTGTTTGTTGAAGCAGCCTCAGGCAGGAAAGGGATATAAGAAAAGAAGACAACCCTGATTACTGCAAAATGAAGAAGGCAACATGGTCACCAGCTCAACGTTAGAAAAAGGGCATTATAAAAGCAGTGCTGAGAGACCAGGTATTCTGCCTACTTGGATGAGTTGCCATCTCTGAAGCAATGCCAAGGTCATGTCCATTGAGCTGTTAAAGAAATCTGAGTAGGAAAATGTTTTCAGGCAAGGTAACTTCCTTTAAAGTATGCTTAGCAACTGGTCATCTGGTCGTCTCAACAGTGGCTCAATGATCAATAGACAAGAGAGCATAAAAGGTTAGTCAAATGCCAGAAAGTTTGAACATCTTGGCTGGAGAGTTAAATTCTTTTGACTTTTAGAAGACTTTCTTAAATTTATTTACAGGTGTTTCCAGGAGCTTAAGCTAATTATTTTTTTAAAAAACTTAATTGCTTCTTATTTTCATTTTTTCCCTTTCTCTCTCTCCCCACTGCCCCCCTCCATCGCCCTCATCAATTTACAGTTGCTTTTGTATATTTTCTCCTTATAAGTGGACTTAAGCTCTAGCCCAGTGAGAGAAAAGGTAAGCACATGTGATTGCATATTTTTAAGGAAACATCTACTGAGGATATCTAGTTAAACTTGAAACATGACTTTTGGTAGATGGAAATCAGTAAAGCATGTATAATTAGATCACTCTGGTACTGGCCAGCAACAAAGATCATTCTAAAAATTGAGATCAAAATACCTAGGTGTCTACCTGTGTAAACACACACACACAGGCACACACCCAAGTGTATGCACACACGTGTGCTTGAGCGGTCACAGACAAATACTGTTGGGCTGAGTGCCTTTCTGGCACCCAGAAAAAGATGGTGCTTTTAAAAGTTTTAAAGGAAAACATCACCAAGTGTTGGTGTACAGAATTATGTGCTGTTTGCAATTGGAAGTCAATGTGGCATTGTACACTCAGTGTCAGTCTCGAATCTGGAAGAAAAATTTTTCTCAGAAACAAGTCTTAGTCCAATATTACCTTTCTTGGCCCATTCTGGTAGTTACACTCTAGAGAAAAGGACTCCTTTGCTCATTTTGTGACATGCATCAATTGTGGATGGCAAACTTGATGACAATATTATGAACAGAGTGATTTAGAACAGATCTCTAGTAAAAAACAGAACTCCATCTTGGTATAGTGCAGTTGATTAATATGCCCCAGGCCCATGAAATACATACTCTTGCTGCTAAATGAAACAATCCAGAAGCCTTCTGTATAAGATACCTGGGCCATATTGTTCCATAATCCTATCCTCTTTTGGTACTGCTATAACTATTTAATTTCAAGGTTGGTTACCTTTAATTTCTAGAATCAGGGAACACATGATCCAAAGTTTACCTTTTTGTGTGTTCAAAATGGACCTGCTCAGAAGTCTTCAATATAAAATATTAACACTGTAAATTCATGCAATGTTCATCAACTCTGGAGACCAAAGGGCTTTTACAGAGGCTATTGTTTTAGTTTTTAGTGCTCATTCTATCCCTGAGTGACAGACATCATGATCCTCATTTCCTTGTAGAGAAATAATCTAATGATGATTGAGTTGCCTGAGGTGAAGTCACTGAAAAAGCTAAGAAGCAAACTCTAAATTTCCTGATCCACTATTTCAGCACTAGAATGTATTGTCTTATTTTGAGAAATGACTAAGGATTTAAGAGCTAAGTCTTTGAGAACAGCATACTGATTAAGAGTACAGGTTTTGGAATTAGTTGGACCTGGGTTTGAATCCCAGCTCTATGATTTACTATTGTGAATCTTGGATAAGTTTCTTAACCTCTCTGTGCCTCACTTGCTACCCATCCATACAAAGCCCCAGAAAACTAGATACATGTTATTTGGTATGTTTTCCAAGATGTATGCCTAAGAGATAAAATCTGCCTCCTCATCATCTCCTAGGGATAGTTAAGGATTAGTTAGATTGGTGAGTTGGCACATACTCTGAGACTCCAACTAACGAACACAGCATCCAAATAGAGTACAGGCTCAGCAGGAGGATCCTGCCTATTATAGCACATGTCTGGCAATTTATTTATGAGTGCAGCAAGCAGGCTTCTATATCACTTACTGTGATGGAAGAGAAAGAGAAGGAAAGAGAGGCAACATCTTGATGAAATATATTGCAATTTTGAATGCAACTATTCTAGGAAGTGCATATGTAGTAGAGAAATCATTAAGCCATTGGCTTGGAACTGTCAGACTTTACTGATGAGGAAATGGAGGCTGAGAGAGGTTCACTTGATGGAATTCATGTAATAAAAGGTAGTAGAGTGATTTGAACCCAAGTCAGACTGAGTCACACATTTTCTACCAGTACTCTGTACTTACTAGGAGATGGTGATCTCATGTATAAATGTTAACTGATAACTTATCTCAGACACCTGCAAGTTAAACAGATACCATAATTCAACTTGAATTTGGCTGGCGAACCATAAAAGAATCCAAGATCAGTGAGACATCGGCACACTTAGTTTTATGCCCCAGTACTCATTTAGAAAGAAATGAATCATAGAATATGTCAGCAATAGCTCATTTTATACAACCAAAAATAGGTGTTTCTTAGCTATTTTCCACCTAAAGACTATCCCCAGCCAGCTATGCTTGTGAGGTAGCACATCCCAAACACAGGTGGGAGAACCATGAACAAGTGCACCTAGCCATCTTTATAAACCTGCCTACAATGAATAAAATGGAAATGGTCACTATCAAGCATTCAGTACTTAAATTGCTCTGCTTAACTGATGAAACTCAAATACTGTTCCTCTTTAGTATGCTTCACTTCTTTTATAAACTTACCAACTTTCTTTAAGGCCAGTAAATGCACCATGATTTCTTTTTTCCTTCTTCATGCCAGCAAAAGGATGGAAAATGGAGTTTGAAGTTGTAAGTCTCGGATGGAAAATTAGAAATGCAAAAGCCATGGGAAAGAATGTGGCATGTCAGTATTATAAAAAGATCCATCAATGGAATCAATCCGTTGCTTTGTCATCGATAGTTTGATCTTTCTGGGAAATGCTGATTCCCCAGGATTCAAAGTATGGCTGGAGAAAGGTAGAGAACATTGTTTCTTTCTCATGGGCAAATATTATTAATATTTACACTAACTCAATACCATTATTTGCAAGGAGGATAAAGCTAAAAACTTAGATGTGGATTGTGCCACTGAGCTCACCATTAATAGAATTAAATTTTCTTATATAATGCAGTTCAGTCCTTGAAAAGAGGATTAATCAACATGAGGCTTCCATTAATTCATTCAATTAATTCCAAGTTTAAATAGGTAGGTCAGAATAGGTTTGCAGACCCATTGAGAAGGTAACATTTTAGCAAAGGCTTGAAGTGAGTAAGGGAGTTAGTCATGTGTATATTAGAAGCAAAGCATTTTAGTCATTAACCTTGATCCAATTCAGTGTCCCCTCATCTTGGCCCCAATGGAAGGTCTTATCCGCATGCTGTTGGTTTTCCTCCAGCATTGTTCAGTATTTCCAATGTATCCTATCCTACAGTCATATACTTTTTAAATAGCAATCATTGAAAGGCTCAGGGTACTATATCTGAGTTGCTCTTGTCCTAGCCTGGAGACACTGAGATCTGTAAAGGTTATATCTTTGTCTTAGTCAGAATGATGTTGTTCTCTTTCCTATGGTTCTTATAACCTTTTTTTTTTTTTTTTTTGAGACAGGGTCTCACTTTTTTGCCCAAGCTAGAGTGCAGTGATGCAGTCATAGCTCTACTACACCCTGGAACTCCTGGGCTCCAGGGATCCTCCCACCTGAGTAGCTGGCGCTATAGGCTTAAACCACCACAGCCTGCCTTAGCACCATCCTTATTCCCTTGACTATCCTGTACTCTAAATAATCTACCAGAAAGTGGAACTTACTAGCACCTACACTAGAGTCTGAACATGCAGAGTAAGAACTAGTACATGGAGAGTAAGAAAAGATAACAAAATGTATAAGAGTCATTAAGAAGATAAGACAGGAAGAAGGAATTAATAGGCAAATGCCAATCACATATACAGTTGATGCCACACTGGAAACATCACAGTGAAATAATCTAAGACTTGGGCTAGTCAGTGCTATAATTACAAAGATGCCCTGCAGAGTAAGTTTCTGGTGGTTAAGATTTCAGTGGCTAGAAGTATCCCTTTCATGGACCAATATGTGGCCACAGATATCAATATAACAACCTACATAGGAGTCAGTTTGTATATTTTACTGATCTTAAGACTTTTACTCATCTTAAGACTGTTACAAAGCTATGCATTCTTTCTTGAGTAAATATTTATCTGTGCAGTTGAATGGTTCCAGCCCAAGGAAAGAAGCCAGGAACATGGGTACTCCCTAATAGTCTGCTGCTGCTTCAATATGACAGCAAGGGAGTCATTTCTCGTCTAAGTTCTCTCTACTGAGGAACCGAGACAGTCTATGAACCAGGACCAAGACCTAGAGACCTTTCCACAAAATTACTCACATTGCATGTGATTTTTATCCCATAGAAGGTGCCGAGACCCAGGAATCCAAATCAATGAGTAGTCACTCATTCTGGTCACCTCTCAGATCCTGAGTAGGCCTTCTCATTCAAAATCTACAGCCCAAAAGTTAATTCCCCACTTAGGTCTCACTGTACTTACTGGCTGCTGTCTTGGAGAATAAAATCTTGGATTCTAAGGCCAGAGTGTTCCCACAGACAGCATAGCAAGATGGCAATCAGCTCTTTGCAAAGAATATAAAGAATATAATTCTATCTTGAAGTCTGACCTTAAGTGGAAAAAGATCAAAGACCAAAATGTATTAACTACAAATGGCTCTAGCCAGTCCTACTTGGCTTTATATTATAAATAAGAAACAAAACAATACCTCCATGAGTTAAACACTGAGCTAAGTATACATGAGTATACACTCATTTGAATTTGCCACTGACTTGCTGTGGAACTTTTGGCAAGTAAAACTCTGAGCTCTATTTCTTCACCTGTAAAATTTAAAAATGATACTTTACTAAGTAGGTTTTCACAAGCAATAAACTTTAAAATGCCTTTAAAAATGCAAATGCCTGGAACTGTATAATTAGTCACATCATCTTCAGACTAAAACAAAGGCCTAATTCCCTGTAATCCAGGTGTCCCTACACTCAATAATAAGAGACCTTGGAGATTTGGCTCAGAAATGAGTAAACAGACTACAATACAGGAAGGGCAAACTACTGGGAAGGGAGGCCAATACTAGTTAATCATTCACAGGATTAAGTGTCTTATTTCTCTTTCATAACATAGGCTTGACTAGCTAGAAACTTACCCAGCGAAGCACAAAAAGCCATCAGTGGTTAAAAGAAAATAATTGAATGAGAAAGGAACCATGGTTCGGGTCACATCATTTTAATTCTCTTAAGTTCTTTCTTTAAGGGCTTTTTTTTTTTCCACTTGAAGTTTGGGAGGTATCAGTCAATCTAAATATATAGAAATTCAATTATTCTCCTTGCCTTTATAACCTCTTATATATTGTATAAATGAGCTCCCACAAGCTTATGGAATTTTATGGAGGAGTTTGGCAAGAGTTCACAATCGTGTTCTTAGCTAGTTGCAAATGGTTATGTGACTTAGGAAAGCCTCTTAATCTAGCTAAGCTTCTTATTCTCCAAAATTAGAAAATAGAAATTATGAATTGGGCCCTGGCTAATGAAGGGACAAACGCATCAGTATCTGGCTCTGTTTGCATTTTGCAGTGTGGTCAGAGGTTAAGTCAGTAAGGACAGGACAAATACACATGTAATAGATTAAGAATGTAATGACAGAAAATCATACAGGATCCACATCCTCCTCTTAACTACTGACAAAGGATTTCCTTACCTTTTCCAAATGAGAACTAAGCAATTTAAGGGAGGAGGGAAGGTACAAATTGACATTGAGGGAGATACAGTTGAATTGAAGACCTAACAGAATGTAATGGAAAGGAATGTATTAAAATTGACTGGTGGATATGCACATTTAAACATGGCTATGATACAGAGGTGTTGAAATATTAAATATTTTCATCAGCCTAAAATAAGAATGAGAAATATGGCTGGGTGTGATGGCTCACACCTGTAATCCTAGCACTTTGGGAGGCTGAGGTGGGTGGATCACTTGAGGTCAGGAGTTCAAAATCAGGCTGGCCAACATGGTGAAACCTTGTCTCTACTAAAAATACAAAAAATTAGCTGGGCATGGTGGTGGGCACCTGCAATCCCAGCTATTTGGGAGGCTGAGGCAGGAGAATCACTTGAACCCCAGAGGCAGAGGTTACAGTGAGCCAAGATTGCACCATTGCACTCCAGCCTGGGCAACAGAGTGAGACTCCATCACAGACACACACACACACACACACACACACACACACACACACACACAAAAGAATGAGAAATATGACAAACAAGATGAAAGGTAATCACTGCCTACAAAACACTGCATTTAATGTTTTCTTTAGAAACTAATAAAATTACAATTTCTAGTAAAAGACACTGTAGGCCGGGTGCAGTTGATCATGCCTGTAATCCCAGCACTTTGGGAGGCTGAGGTGAGTGGATCACCTGAGGTCAGGAGTTTTAGACGAGCCTGGCCAACATGATGAAACCCCGTCTCTACTAAAAATACAAAAAATTAGCGGGGTGTGGTGGTGGGTGCCTGTAAACCCAGCTACTTGGGAGGCTGAGGCAGGAAAATTGCTTGAACCCAGGAGGCAGAGGTTGCAGTGAGCCAAGATTGCTGCCATTGCACTTCGGACTGGCCAACAGGAGTGAAACTCTGTCCCCCACCCCCAAAAAAGGACACTGTAGTCTTGAATCCTTTTCTCCAAATAAGATTCTGCTACAGAAATGCCTTATTTCTTTTTTGTTCTGTCAGGCTCTAAAGTTACAAATACGAGACAATGATGATGGATCAAGTAAGTCAGAAATTCTTCAAGCAAAAGAGAACCTCTTCTATAAATACATGAACTCGATCAGGCTGAGAACCTGTCTACCTGTTTACACAGAAAAGCGAGACTTTCGCCACTTGCTGGGTTATGGAGGAGGAGCCTGAAACCCCTGGCCTGCAGGGCCTTCCCTTTCAAGGACTCCTGGTAAAAACTTACTTTTTTCTACCCAAAGGCCAAAACCAAGACATGAAGCTTTTACTTCTGGAAACCCTTGTCTAAAACTCAGTGAAGTCATCATTCCCAATACATTTTTTTCATCAACATTTTATACTCAGAAATGAGATTAAAAAGTTGTATAGTCTTTCCAAAAGGCAACTTGCTATTTATAATCATGAAAAAATAGATCCAGCCTGAATGTCCAACATCTAGAACGGTTATAGAATTCATGTTACAGTCGTGAGATAAACCATTCTGCTGCCATTAAAATTCTTTTGACAAAAAAGTTTTTAATAGGATGAGATAACATGATAAGTAAAAAATACTATA
Organism: Theropithecus gelada; assembly: GCF_003255815.1. Classification (NCBI taxonomy): domain Eukaryota; kingdom Metazoa; phylum Chordata; class Mammalia; order Primates; family Cercopithecidae; genus Theropithecus; species Theropithecus gelada. The sequence continues at coordinate 69,539,859 of NC_037675.1, read as the reverse complement.
TAAAAACTGTAAAATATAAGCTAAACTATGTAAAAACTTTAAATGTGTATAAAATAAGACTAGTAAGAAATATGACAAAAGGTTAACAGTAGTCATTTCAGGGTGTGGTTTTAGAACACTAATTTTTTAAAGGATAGCTTTCTTAAAGAAGGAAAATAGAGTACTTTTATTATTGGAAAAAAAAATAGTAATAAAAAGGATATCCTCTGATTTTAATTCTCCTGTATGCCAGTACTTCCCCTGCCCAGTCTTTCATTCTCTCCTAAACCTGAGCCAGACATTTTGTAGTTAATTAACTAAAATGTTTTTAATGAATGCTTACTTGAAATGGACCCTGTACTAGGCAAATTAAAGGATATGAAAGAAATAGGAAATGAGGTCTTTGCTTTCAAGGAAAGGATGCTGCTAAACTCCAGAGAGAATGCTTGGGAGGGAAAACCACCACCATTAACCTAGGAAATAAAGAAATATAGCAAATTCAAGTACAGTAGGTCCCCTCCTACATTACAGAGTGAATCACTCCATCATTCAATTTAAAACCAAAGAGTTCTCTTATTCCTTAATGGAGAAGTCAGAAAACTGAACTTCACAATCATTACAACTCTCGGTAAGAAAGGCATCTTCCTAATGAAGAACTTAAAGCCGAGAGAGTTTAAATGGTTCTTTCCACCACAGCTAAGAGTCCATAGAACAGTATTCTTCACTGTTTTTTATGAGCACACACATAAAACATATAAATAAGACTTGTTTAACATTTAGAAAAGGCTTTGTTGTAAGGGCAGTGCAAACAAGCAGAGAAATGACACTACTGTAAGGTGAACAAGAAGGTCATCTAGAACCTCTAATTCAAAATGCGCCCATCAGATCAACATATATCCATCAATTCAAATACTCCCATCATGGCTACCTTGCAAGAACCCACCCTTCCATGAATGTGCATCACTAACTGCCTCTCAGACCATCTGGTCACAGGAAAATTCGAGCCAGCGGGACTGAGCAACATCTACGTAGAGAGTTATTTGTGATACAAGATATCAGATTGGGGGAGGGGGTTAACTTTTCTAAATGTATATGTTATTTAAAATATATTTAAAAGTTCCAAAGAATAACAAATGCCCATGTACTCAACTTACGATGTAAAACATTAAGGGGTTATATGTTAAGGAACAGATGAAGGGGAAAATTAAATTATGCAAAATTAGTGACCAATAATAGAATAAGAAGGTTATAATCATCAATAAGAAACCTAAGAGTAGATAAAATGCTTTGGAAGCAGAAAATATGAAACAGGCAATAAACAACAACAACAACAAATGAAAGCAGGCTACTTGAGGAGAATATAACCAGAATGTGACTCTGGTCTGGGTATTCCCTTGCCCTTTTATACGATCTGAAACCGTGCTTCTCCCAGGCTAGCAAATGAATCATCCATCTGTTAGAAAAATGAAGAAAGTCTCAGAATAAAATACAAAGAGACCAAAATTCATTGAGCTTACTATGCAAGCTGGAGTCTTCAGGGATCAGAAGCTATATAAAGTGCTGTTATAGTGATTAGGAAAACAACGACAGCTAGAATAATCCCTCCTAAAAACTGAAATAGGAGAGGGCCAGGAACAAACTAATCTGATGGAGGTGTGTGCCTATATCCTAGGACCTGGAATAAAAGAGGATTTTAAAGGGCAAGTCTGAAATGTACTTGCTGAACATGACCTGCCTTGCTAAGCCTGGTTCTTGTCATGGCTATTATGCCCTCAATTTCATGAACATCATGTTCACTTGGAAAGAAAAAAAAAACCAAAACTGTTTTAGTAGTAATTGCACATCAATATGAGAGTCCTATTATTTCTATTAAGTTAATTAACCTATTTTTGAAAAGTATACAAAATAGGTCACTTAAGTGGGTGTGACCTTATCCAGTGAACTATGCTTTTAAACTGTCTCCAGCTATTAAGATTTATAGACCCCTTTATCAACATCTTCGTTTGAAAAGGCTGCCTGAGTGAAAGGCATACAACACCAGGCCAAAACAGCTTTGGTCCCTATCAATCAGCCTATTATTACTTAATGATATTTAGATGATATGATTAGATTTTCAAATTGAATGCTGTTTAATCTAAATTCCAGAGTGCTTGTGTAATTGTGCTACATTTTAAGGTTCAGGCAAACAGTCTGAAGGAGACAATTTATATCTAAGATCTATAAAAATAATGCTCCTCATAGATCATTGCTAAAGGAGAAAACTGCTTTACCATGGTATATGTATATGGGCAAACACTGCTTCTAAATCATCACCACCATCAGTATCAGAGACATAAAAGGCCTTTGCAGAACTGAGCACCATGCTAGGCAGTGTACAAAAGTTTTGTTTTGTACTTTTGTCCTGAGTAAAAGAAGTAAAATTCTAGAGATCCATTTCTATTAAATTTCACACAATTCCATATATAAAGAGAAAATGTCCTTTAGAGCCTCTTCCTATCTGAGTGTCTGTGGGTCCGTGACTATGTGGCCCACCCCAAGGAGTGATATTTGTATTGTACCCAATAAAATCTAGTGTCAAAATTATGGGAGACACTTCCAAACTCTCACAGCCTAGCAAAACAGTGTCACTATCAGAGTAGTACAAATCACAAAAAAGAATAGAAAGCTATTCTTCAAAGCAATTCACAGATCTGCCTAAGGTTGCAAATACTTTAGAGATAAAGTATATACAATAAAATCCATCTCATAAGGTTTTACAAATTAAATCAGATAATGTTTATGGGAGGACTTTGTACCTATAAAGTACTAAAGAGGGCAGGGACTATAAGTAGAATATCAGAACTCTAATAAATGACTTTTCATGGGGAAACGTCAGACTGTCTATGAAATCTTTGGGTAGGTATAGTGGTTACAGGAGTATTCCTGTTGTCTCATCAATCATACCAATTAAGTAAAGACCTCGTCTACCCATCAAATCTTAATCTGAGTACTTTAAAAAGCCATTTCCATGTAACACTGAAAAGGGAGTAGAACTTGAGGAGGAAAATATGGTCATAGAATTTTACTCCACCCATTTATCTAATCAATCTACCAAGTGCTACCTCTGTACCAGCCGCTGAGCTGGACATTGAAAGGCAAAAATAAACAAGACATAATCTCTCATACAATAAAGCAGCAGGAAGAGAAGGATATATACAAAATATATGCTATAGGTTTTATAGGAACTATGTAAGAAGTATATACAGGGTATGATGGGATACAAGGAGGGAGTTACAAAAGAATTCACATTGGAATTAAGTTTTAAAATATAAAACAGGTGTTGGCAATTAAAGAAGTGGGTGGAGAGAATGTAGAATGTCCAACAACATGGCATGTTTTGGAACCCACAAACCTTCCGTGTGGCTAGAACAGAGGTCATAAGAGGATTCAAGACTAGAAACAAGGTAAAGATCATTAAGACCTCAATAACCAATATAAAGAGTGTAAACCTTGTCTTATAGCACACAAGAAACCACTAAATATTTTAAAAATGAGACAGTAATAATTTATGATTTGCATTTTGGAAAGGTTAATCTGGAAATGGTATGGAGAGCAGACTGTAATGAGACCAGACTGGTGGCAGGAAGACAATCGCAGCTGCCCGAGGACAGAAGAGCAAGAGCCGAATTAAGGTAGTAATCAGGGGATGGAGATAAGCGGCATAAAGTATTACGGCAGTCAAATCTACAGATGTTGAGGAATGGGGTGAGGGATTTTCAGCTTGAGAGACGAGGTGGATAGCTATTCCATTCACAGAGAGAGCAAATTCAGGAACAGAATATTAAGTTTTATGTATGTTATGCTATAAATCATTATGGGGCATCCAGGTAAAGAAGTTGACTAGTTACTGGATTAATAAGTCTAGGGATCAGGAAAAATATCTGAGCCTAGAAATAAAGGTTTGGGAATCCGCAGACGGGTGCTAATGGGAATGATGAATTCAACAGCACTTCTAATACTCTCTTCCCTGCTACATTAGTCTACACCACCAGGTAAGTATTCTCAGATTATTTAAAATTGAAGACACTTTGAAGATGAAACTTGATTCACAGCTAAAAATGTTTAATTGAAAAGTTGGTAGAGACAACAAAATAACTCTTTCTGAAAGCCAAACCATCAATTTTTTACTATACTCTGGGTCTAATTAAAAGAGAAAAAGAGTTAAATTTGGCAAATAAGTGTTAAAGGAAAGACTAGTAAATATAATAGAAAAAATTTACTCCAAAGGTTTACTATTCTGAACCGTAAAAATAATAATTAGTATTTTGTACCTATTAGTTATAGCACCTTTTATCCTTTAAACTATAAGAACTTTATACTTTCATTCGTTTTCACAACATGCCCATCAGGTTGGCGAGTGGACTAGGACTTTTTTCTTCATGTATAGCCGGAGAAACTAAAAAAAAAAAAAAGAGCAGAAATAATGTACCTGGTCTCCCAGTAGGCCATTAAAATGAAGCTGGAAACAGAACACAGATCTCTAAACTTTTGGTTTTCAGTCTCTCCCCTACACTATCATCACCATCATTTCCGTAACAGTCATTGGTAGGTTACCACTGGGTATCGGGCACTATATTCATGGTACTGTGCCAGGCTACTCTCTTATGACATAAGATATTAATGCTGAGATTATTGTAAAGGGGGAGGTATGAGTAGGGAACTTTCTCTAAAGCCTTTCAGCTATTTCTTTTATGTACTATGCTTACCAAATTAGGTGGATTATTATACAGCATGCAAAACTAAAAATAATTTTATAAAGTACTTGCAACTTTGAGTATAAAGCCAATAAGAAAATATATTGTAGTAAAGAGGGTTGTTTTTAATCATTACTAAAACAGGAAGTTTAATGAGGGAGACAAGAGCTGGCATGAGACTTGGAGCCCTGCACCACCAGGTTACCAGCACAAATCCAGTCCAGGCTTGGACTGACTAGAAGTTACTTTGATATAATACTGTTTTGTTGGCTAGTGTGAAATAATGAGTCTGTTTCATGCCAGTTCTCACAAGACAAGAATCTACCTCACAAAAATAAATAGTACTTCTGACCCTAATAGAACTCTTTACCCAAGAGGAAAGAAAAAATGCATACGAATAAAGTGAATTTCTGCCTACCAGCCACTGTCTTCCCCATAAAAGTGGGCCCCTTTTTCACTGTTCCACCCAAATCAGTAACCTCTAGATGGCCATTATCTCTGTCTGGCAAAGCTCGCATGCCACTATGTAGTCCTGTTTTTCTTCTGAGATGAACCATAGAGGTTTCCAGGTTTTTAAACATAATGTTAACTAGTACAAAGTTCCCAAGAAGTTACAAATGGGACAAAAGAATAAATTTCATTTTAAAGTGATTTTAAAATCTCTGTATAGAAGGACATCTGAAAGTACTTAAGAAATATACTTAAGTCCCTGTTGGTTGAAAGAAAAAAACAACCCTCTGTTTTACTCCATAAAGATTATTGAAAATACCATGCGATTAATGCTATTTATATGGCATTGAGTTCAACTCCAAAGGTAACACTTAACCACACTCTATTTACCAAGTTAATCTACCAGATTTGTTTACTCTGTCTGATTTACTAAGACAAATACGTGAGTGTCTAAAATGTTTTATCTGGCCCTGGGAAAGGAAAACTAAAGGAGTGTTGTGCTTTTATTAATAGATAAGTGCAAACAGGCCCATCCTATCAAATGAACAGCTAGGACCTTTGGCCACTGTTTACTGAAAATAAAATTAGGCTTGGCTGGCAGGTATTTATCAGATCTGAGAATAATTAACTACCCACATCTGGTACATGTTACTGAAAATGCTAGTGGGAACCATTACCTTTGGTAAGGGTTATTTTTCCTGAACAGCTAACATCCCCCCACAAACTATTGGAATGCACTCCCAAACACACTCAGAGCAACACCAAAAGCAGTTCCAAAAGAAGTTTCCCCACTTCAACCCAACAGAAAAACAGTTTTAGAAATTTAAAAGAAATCACCAAAACATAGCTGGTTCCCACCACACTCCCCAGTGCTCACCAAGGGGATCACTGGCCCCAGAAAACCCTCAGAGCTTTGCAAACACACAAGGGTCATTTTAACTTAACAATAACATTTTGCCCTTTAAATCTTGTTTTATTTATTTATTTATTTATTTATGAGGCGGAGTCTCACTCTGTCGCCCAGGCTGAAGTGCAGTGGTGCCATCTCAGCTCACTGCAAGCTCTGCCTCCTGGGTTCACAACATTCTCCTGCCTCAGACTCCTGAGTAGCTGGGACTACAGGCGCCCGCCACCACGCCCGGCTAATTTTTTGTATTGTTAGTAGAGATGGGGTTTCACCATGTTAGCCAGGATGGGCTCGATCTCCTGACCTCGTGATCCGCCCACCTGAGCCTCCCAAAGTGGTGGGATTACAGGCGTGAGCCACCGCGCCTGGCCAAATCTTGTTTGTTTTTTAAGGACTTCAGGGAACTTCATCAATGTAGGATAAAACAAGTATAGTTTTCACAATTCAGAAGGAGAGCCTATGAGCCCACAGCCCCCATTATTAGACAGTTGAAAAGGCGATAATCAAATTCAGGTACACTGTTTCTAGTTCATTTCTCTTCTATCCTAACAATTTCATTACCAGGTGATAGTCCTTATGATTTTATTAAAGGAAAGGAAATGCTCTGAGGCATTTATATAAATAAGCAATGCAAAGCAAATTGTTTTGTATTTATATCATAGAAGTAAGAAACAGGAAATTCAAGGGCTCTATAATTACTTTCCTGTGAAATTCTAGATAAGTCACTTGTTTAGTCAAGAGACCTCTCATCTCTGCTCTGTAAAATTGGGAATACCAAACCCTATCACAAAGCAGTAAAGAGGAATGAACTCCTGATGGCACCAGCAACATATCTGTAAACATAAGAAATTTCAAATCTTCAAGAACATTTCTCAAGAAAAATAGTAGGACTATATTAATAATATATTAATTAACCCAGCACCATTTATTACAGTATTTTTCTAACTTTTTCATAAATATTACTGTCCTTCCTAATGTGACAAAGGAACCTGCATTCCAATGAGTAAGAACTTGGGTGATCTGAAGATCAGCAACTGCCTTATTTCCAAGGAAACTGCAAATTGAATTATATTAACAATGAATAGGTGACCTGTCTGTACACACATGCCTTACTAAAATATGCTAGGTGGGTGGCCATTACACACCTTAGTAGATGAGGATATGAATTAAGAAACAAGTAAGTCTAAGGATATAGAGCCAGTAAATAGGGCTTGGGATACATAAGAAGGTAGGCGTTATAGCCAAGGAGGAAATTTAATACGGGAGAGGAAAGAGAGGCCAAAGAAAAATAGAAGAAATAGAAAAAGCAATGAGTATTCCTGAGATGAGGTAAAGAAGCGAGGTCAAAAAAAATGGGCACGACAGGCATGAGTTGGAGGACCATCGGGGGATAGGAGAGATGAGAAGAAAGTCATCCATGTGAGATATCAAAGCAAGTTGGAATTATTCAGTTGAAATCAGAGGAATGTTCATTGATCTGGGTTGGGTCTGATAATGTTAAAAAGAACCAGAGAAAGGAATGGACTTGTAATTCCATGCTGCACATAGTCATGAGAATTTGGAAAATAAGAAGAATTATTTGTATAAAACTGGCAAAAAGAGAAAATGCTAAGCCCCAAATCTTCCAACTCCAACAATAAATTTGACTTGCTGGATTGTAAAAGATTTCTTATATGAAAGCCATCTGTAGTATCACCCTACTCATTCAGCTCTTCTACTAGAATATTGTCTGTGGTTTGAATACAGAAGCACAGCTTTCCTTGGATTCATTCAGATATGCACAATTCAGAAACGACTTGCAAGTCTCAAGGAGTCAGACAGTACAAACTATTTTCATGTCATTTAACAAGAAGGTTGATTTCTCTGAAGGGTGAAACCCAATAACTAGCAGCTATAATTCATTTAATGTATTCTTCTGCTTTCATTATTCTTTCACAAAACACTTGCTTACAGGAAGAAAATTTCTGTATGCTTTTTAGTACATTAAATCTCTTATTATCAAACAAAGTTTTAGAAATGCTTTGGCTCAGTTTTTTTTGTTTTTTTTTGTTTTTTTTTGTTTTTTTTTGTTTTTTTTTTTTTGCACGATGGATTCTTGCTCTGTCCCCCAGGTTGGAGTGCAGTGGCACAATCTCGGCTCACGGCAACCTCCGCCTCCCAGGTTCATGCCACTCTCCTGCCTCAGTCTCCTGAGTAGTTGGGACTACAGGCACCCGCCACCGCGCCCAGCTAATTTTTTATATTTTTAGTAGAGATGGTATTTCACCATGTCAGCCAGGATGGTCTCGATCTCCTGACCTTATTATCCGCTTGCCTCCACCTCCCAAAGTGCTGGGATTACAGGCGTAAACCACCATGCCCGGCAGCTCAGATTTTAAAAAATAATTATTTCCCCTGGAACAGAATATATGAAATATTAAAAGGCATTTGAGATAAACTTATGTATTTCCTTTAAAAGCATTCAGTAATCAATTTAAAATATCCTTAGATTATATTTTAAGAAAAAAATTATAGGATTTATTTTAGAATGAAAAATTATGTCTGGGAAGTTAGCTTAAATTTGCATAAAACAGTATTTTAGAAAGGAATTTACGTTCTATTGCAATTTACCCACTCACCAAGATAATTCAATATTCTAAAGTTAGCTGCTATGGAAATTAAAGGAAGTTTCCCTGAATTAAGAGACAACTTAATTATACCTACATGTTTATTTCAATCCTGCTCGCTATTACTTATTTCTCTCAAAACTAATGTTAATAGTAATAGCCTAGAAATTGAACCTAAAAAGCAGGGTTTCTTAACCTTGCCACTATCGACATTTTAGGCTGGGTAATTCTTTGTTCTCGGGAATTGTTCTATGCACTATACGATGTATAGGCATCCTAGCCTCTATGCAGTAGCACCACACTCACCTCTGTGCACAGTTATGACATTAATAAAATGTCTCCAGAAATTACCAAATTTCCTCTGGGGGCAAAATCACTCATTTTTGAAGAATACTGCTGTAAAGTGATGGCAATCATCATGGTTTCACATTAAGGAGAAGAAGGAAGGAGCATGGTGTTCGAGGGATACAAGGTGTGGAGAAAAGAGAATGGGCTTTAGATTTAGGCAGATTTGGGTCAAAGTTAAGACCCTATCACTCATTAGCTATGTAGCCTCGTAAAATTCACTTAATTAAGCCTTAACTACCTCATAAAGGAAGTGAGAATGGTAACATTTTACTTGACATTTGTCTCTGCCTGTCCAGAATCCCTTCTGGGGGGAAAAGAGTTAAAAAGTCATCTCTTCCTTTAGAGGAAACAGATCTCTTCTACTCTCAATCCAGTCACTGACCCAGGGTTGAGCACATGAACCAGGTTCAGCCAGTGATTTAATTGCATTCCCCAGGCCTTAACGCCTAGTGCAGGGATGTGCATGTGACCTATGCTGGCCAATTATACTCAATTCTGAGACTCTGGCTCAAGCAATCAGAAAAGATTCATTCCCTTTCTACTAAGGTTGCTAAGCTAGTAGAGTATACGCCTGGTGCTACTATGTAGGAAAAACCTGAATAATAATAAAGCCAACCCATAGAAAACAAGACAGAGAAAGCCCTGACAAAATGACGTGTAATACCTGAAGTCATACCTACTCCTTTTCAATTTTCAATTATGTTTTTCAATTATGTTAGTTAGTGAATTCTCTTTTAACTTAAGTCAGTGTGAGTTGGGTTTTAGTTCTAGCCTATAAAATACCTATCTCAAACAGGTGTTGAGAGGACCAAGTAAAATGAAAATAATAGGCCTATAAAGAGCTTCCTTCCCTTGAGTCCCAATTTACAGAAATCAAAACAAACACAATGATCCAAGAGCCTAAAACACAATACTGTGAAGGATCAAACAAAAGAACTCACATCTTGGCTTTGAGCTCTTTTCAATAAACTGCTAGACATTCCAAGAGAGTTTAAATTCATGGAGCCAAAAATTACTATGTAATTACTATGTAATGTTACCAACAATCAAGCCAATGAATAGCACTTGCGGATCCTGGTTTGTTTTGTTTGCCACCATTGTTTGTAAGTGGCCAATAATATGGGTTTGCTTGTAAAGGTTCCATAGGTTGATTTTATTTTATTGCCAGAAGGCTGAAAAAGGGATTTCTAGAGTAAATAGATTAAAGCAAAAATAATAGGGTTGGGACTAGGGTGAATCAAGCGAGGCACCCACTTCAAATGCAAAATTTTAGGAGCTACTAAAAAACTCAATAGTCAAAATATATTTTAATGCAATATTTTAAAAAATCAAAATTAATCCCACAAATCCATAATGAAGAAAATATCAGAATTTTAAATAAAGACAGGATCAGCGTCATTGGTCTTTCATTTTGCCTCAGGCTCCAATATGACTTGGCAGGGCGTTGCAAAATAGAGTAAGATTTGTAAGTTGTAAGCAGCAGAGACGTATTTAGTGTTCACAAATAGCATCAAAGACCTGAATGCACTTGAGTGGCAACCTAGTTAAGAAGTCTGAATTGAAAGCTAGGGAACTCAGGTTCAAGTTCCAGCTCTGTCATACTAAGGTATGTAACACTGAGCAAATTACTTGGCCTTTCTAATTTTAGGTTCTGGCATAAATAAATGGAAAGGTCTATACCAGATGATTATTAAGATCTTTCTTAGCTCTAAAGTTATATGATTCCATTGTAAACTGGATTTCTTTTGATGTCTAAAAACAAATAACAGTGAGTATGTTGCATTTCGCAGCATTTGCGTCATCTGGGAGTTTATGAAATAACAAGCTTTAACCATGCAAGTCTATCAGTGAAAATAACCCAGGTTGAGGGTGATTTTTTTTAATAATAGGAGTGTTCTCACATGTTTCAAATGCCATTTGATTGTAAGTTCCTGCAATGGGGAAGTCAGCAGCTTTCTGTTGTGGGTACAGGGTAGCAGGTTGATCTGTGTCTCTAACAGCTGAAATAATTCACATGGCTACCCACTGACAAGCCCATTGAAGTATAAAGTAATTGGGTTAATAACTGACTGCTTATAATTCCCAAAAATAGGAAAATGAAAATCTAAAATTGACAATGACAAAGCACGTGACAAATATCTGGAACAGGAATAAGAAAAAAATGTAATATATTAACTCTAAAGAAATAGCATAATATGGTAAAAGTAGCAAATCGTTAGAAAGCATTGGAAATAGAATGTAAAAACTGAGTATGAAAAACTAAAATGTCTGTGTTCAGGGTCCAAGCATATACTTTGTTTTTTGTTTTTTGTTTTTTTTTAAGCTGAACCCTAAGAAGTAAAGAATTCTCCATGCCTGAGAGGTAGACTCAATAGCATTTTTTTTTTTTTTTTTTTTTTTTGGTGCTCCAGGCTGGAGTGCAGTAGCGTGATCTCAGCTCACTGCAACCTCTGCCTTCCATGTTCAAGCTATTCTCCTGCCTCAGCCTCCCGAGTAGCTGGGACTACAGGCACGCGCCATCACAGCTGGCTAATTTTTGTATTTTTAGTAGAGACGGGGTTTCACCATGTTGGTCAGGCTGGTCTCGAACTCCTGACCTCGTGATCCGCCCACCTCGGCCTCCCAAAGTGCTTGGACTACAGGCGTGAGCCACTGCGACAGGCCTCAGTAGCATTTTTAAAAGAAACTTGCAACTGAAAACGAGCTACTTTTAATCAATTTTTTTAACTTTTTTATACAAAATTTCAAACAAAGACAAGGTAGATATGATAGCATTCAAGATAGCATCCCCCGTAAACAGACATACCCATTACCAGCTTTAATAATTATCAACTCATGGCCGATGTTATTACATCTATACACCCACCAATTTACCCTATTCTCATAAAGGGCTACTCATTTTAAGCCCCAAAACAAACCTTTTGGGGGCATTAGTTTCCCGCTTTTCATTCATAAAATGAAGGCGATTATATTAACCTTCTCACCTACAATAAAAGCTGCAAAAAAAAAAAAAAACAAAAAACAAATCTGTTGAGGCTCTTCCAACACTTACTGTGGTGTCTGCATGTAAGAAATAACAAGATAGAAAATAGAATCAACTTTTGTTTAAATAAGTCTTTCTTTTAAGCAGTTCAAAGTGCTTTGGGAGAATTTATCTTTCATTCTCCCAGCACCTCTATGTGGCCAATGAAAGTATTATTATTCACCTTCAGCAGATATGGAAATTAAAGAAAAAGGAAATTGTTCAGGCCGGATGAAATGAAGAATCAATAGGAGAGGCAAAAATAAATCTAGGTTTTCTGACTTCCCATGTTCTTTCATTACGATATGCCACTTCTACTCCTACTATAACATATGTGGTTGAAAACAATTGTTTTCTCTAAATGAAATGGACTTATCCTCCATCAAAAAGTTTTATACATTTAAAAGTGCTATATAGAGCAGTGTTATATAACATGTAGGTACTGAAGTATATTAACTGAGTATCGTTAAAGTTCACCTTGTAGATTCACATAAGGCCACTCTTTAGTTGGTTCAGCTTACCTAAAGACAGCAAAAAGTAAAGGAAGGAAATTAAACACACCTGTGTTTCACTAGATTTGAACAATTACAGTTTGGCATTTCATAGGTTTGAAATCTAAACCATACTTGGCAGATGCAAAAATCACTTCAGTGTTACACTGAAGAATTATACCATTTGGGTCCAGTCCATAGTGCCACAGGCATGGATGATGCAACTTCCAACTAAGTTACAGAATATTTTTACAGCATTTACCAACTCATAACTTCATATATTTAAGACATTTTCCTTCCGATTCATACAATGGTTCCTGTTCACTGAGTTTAGTCAAGGCAGGTTGGGATGGTGGCTTGGGATGGGAGAAGAAAAAAAAGGGCTGGGTGAAGGGTGTGGTGAGAATAGTCTGCCATGAGCTAGGTCTCCCTGAATTGGCCTATTATTCATTTTAAGGATAAATCAGGGCAAAAGCTCTTTCTCTTTCCATAGTCTCAATAATAGCCAGCTGTGGCTTGAGCAACGTCTTTCTAGGATTATCACAGCAGAGATCTCAGCTTCCTAAACGCTCAAATGAATAGTTTAAAAGTTTATATTAGAAGGGGATTCTTCTCCAATGATTTCTCTCTGACTTTGAAAATAATACTAACGGCCATAAGCTACCCAGCGCCTGACTCCTATGGCTTTCTGACAAACTACACATAAATAAACAAACAAACCAAATAAATAAAAACAAATAGGTTTAAGTCATTTTTAAAATAAAAATAATAGTTTGTTATTGCCATTATTATTGTTTTTATTCAGGATACAGAGCTCATGTGGGTTGCTGCTTCTAAAATAAGACAGAAAACAGAATTACAATATAATAGAAAGGACAGTGAACTGGTAGTTAAGCAACCTAGATTCTTCTATTTGCACTAACCAGCTCTGCTGGGCGAGGCTGATATACTGCAGGACAGAAATTTTCTATCTATCAAAAGAAATCCATGTTCCAAATGATTTCTAAGACTATTTTAGTTCTGAAATTCTTACACTACCTAATTCCATACCTTTTATTACTTCTGTATAGTATTCCCATCTTTCACAATGTCATCCCTTTCATATAACATGCTTAAGTATGCTAATCATCTCTCTACTGATTAGCTTACAGAAAACCTGTTTAAATCCAAAGCAGAGAAAAGGAAGCCCTTGTATTAAGTGAACTTTTAATAGCACTCTTTTATGGGTGTCGGTTAATATGAATAATAATATTTTCTAGTTCTCCAAATCCCAAAAGTAAGTCCCTTTTGTTTATTTTGTTTTTGAGATAGGGTCTTGCTCTGTCACCCAGGCTGGAGTGCAATGGTACAATCATGGTTCACTGCTGACTCAACCACCCAGGCTCAAGCAGTCTTCCCACCTCAGTCTCCCAGGTAGCTTGGACCACAGGTGCATGCCACCACACCTGGCTAATTTTTGTATTTTTTGTAGAGACAGGGTTTCGCCATGTTGCTCAGGCTGGTCTCAAACTCCTGAGCTCAAGCAATCTGCCTACCTCAGCCTCCCAAAATGATGGGATTATAGGCATGAGGCACCATGCCTGGCTGTGAGTCCTTTTTAAATGGATGATATCCTCTTTAAATCAAAGAGATGCTATGGAACCAGGTGACTCATAATACCAAACAAAGGTTTACATTTTTATGTAAAAAAGTTCAAAATTCTGCCAAAAGAAAAAAAATGTACCAAGGTTTCTGTTTTCAAACTTTCAAGAATAGTGTCGGGTGTATATCATTAATAAAAGGAAAATAAAATCATCATAATTCATTACAGTTCAAACATATTACATTTTCCTAAATATTTCATGAATAAATATCACAGTGTGCATGACCCCATTAGAATGAAGTTAAATATGAATAAACATAGAAATTTTTTAAACACTGAGCCTTCTGGGCATACAGCATGCACAACTTAATTCCAAACTAAGACCCAATAATAGCAAGATATGCTACTGTCAGTTTCATAAAAGCAGAGAGAGAGAGAGAGAGAGAGAGAGAGAGAGAAGTTTTCTAAAGTGCTTTCTTGACTTAAAAAGGGATTCCCCTAAAAGCTGGTAACTAGATAAAGGGGAAACCAACCATCCACACAAAAAGGCATAAAAAACTAGGAATAACAATGTTATAGCAAACTATTTTGGATTTTTTTTTTTTTTTTTTTTTTTTTGAGATGGAGTCTTGCTCTGTCGCCCAGGCTGGAGTGCAGCGACACAGTCTTGGCTCACTGCAAGCTCCACCTCCCGGGTTCACACCATTCTCCTGCCTCAGCCTCCCGAGTAGCTGGGACTACAGGCGCGTACCACCATGCTCAACTAAGTTTTTGTACTTTTAGTAGAGATAGGGCTTCACCATGTTAGCCCGGATAGTCTCGATCTCCTGACCTTGTGATCCGCCCGCCTCGGCCTCCCAAAGTGCTGGGATTACAGGCGTGAGCCACCGTGCCCGGCCATATTTTGGAATTTTGAAACTTGAAATACAAAGCTTTTCCCTGTGGAGATGAACTTCCATTCTGCAAGGACTCTGTCAACATTATCAACCTCAAACCCTTGGCTCACACACACACACACAAAGTGATGGCAGGAAATTGTCTGGAAACAAATAAATAAACGAAACTAGTATTCCCTCTCCCTGGAACAAGTGCTGCTCTGACAGAGCAGGCAAAGCAACCAGCATGTCAGGACTTCATTTTACAGTCTGTTTAATTGTTCTATTCCAATTCAACAGTCTGAGCCCCTCTTCGAAGTGCAAGACAGGAGAAACAAAAAGATCTTCCAAGATATTATCTAGTTCTTACTTCACTAGCTTCTGTTGAAGAAACTCTAAATGCTAATTAGCCACATAAACTGGGCAGATGAACACCACGTCTCTGTGTGTTACTAATCTCACACATAGACAGAGGGTCTCTTTCTGCTCTGAGGGGCCTCATCAATCAGAAATTCACAGTTGCTGAAAACTGCAAAAACCTTTGTATATTGCATCCTGGATTCACATTTGCATCCTAGCTACTGCTCTTCACCCATGAACTTTTCTACTTTTCCAACTGACTATTTAAAAAAGGATAAAGCAGTTGCAGTAACTATCCTATCGCAATCTAGTTGAATTTTGCAACCATTTATTGACTTGGTTGCCATTATAGGAACCATAAGAAGAGAGTTTTCTGTATTTTTTGTGCTTCTTCTCTTGCCAAAAATCACTTGGTTCCCAGTGAAGCCCAAATAACAAAGCAAAACAAGTAAAAACAAAAATCTCATACCAATTTTACCACTATAAAGAAATATTACTATACTATGATACCAACCCAGCTTCCCTCGCATAATTTCCTTTTATATAACATGTTCAATAAAACTTATCATTCGAGTAGCTTATGCATGTCTTTCTAAAATACAGTAATCTACCCACTGACATGGTCAACAGTGGTACAAAAAATTGTGTTATACAAACGTTTGTGAAGAATATGAGTGGGAGGAAGACTAGATAATGGTAGTTCTGAGATTAATTCTCTTTCCTACCTCTCTATGACGAAATATCATGGATCTTTCAAGTAGAGATTCCCTGTTTTGTGATTGGTCATTTCTAAACTTAAAGGAAGATCTCTAAGCACTTTTGCTTTTGACAAAGATGAAGTAACAGGCACCAGATTTACCCTACCACCTAAAACAACCAACAATACTTTTCAAGAAACAAAACACATGGAACAACCTTTTTTTTTAAGACACTGGACATCTGGCAAGAGATGGGGGGGGGAAAAAGGGAAAGTTCTACAATCTCCTCAGGCCACTACCTTAAGAGAATTTCTATGTTGTGCTTCATGAAGAGGGAACACAGGTGGAATCCAATGGGCTCCCTGAAGTGAGGAGAAGGAGCTGAAAATCCAGAGAAAAGACAGCTAAAGCTCACAGAAGAGATCGTAGAGGGTCCCCCTCAAATATTCATCAGAGTACTGATTAGTGCATGCATGTAAGGAAACTACCTGAGGCTAGAGAAAGAATGATCTGAGAGGAGTAGAGGGTAGAGTGCCTAGCACTCATACAGGACCAAGAATAATGCCTTTTTTTACCAATAAGAATGAAAACTTCATAATGCATGAAGCATTGGGTAGAATACACAGAAGGGTCTTGCCTTGATGGTGGGGAATGATTAGCTTTAAATTAAATGGTTCTGCCTAAACAAATTCTGAAAGCAAGATCCAAAAGGATGTGTTTCCAAGTAACTTAACTGCATCCCAAAACAAAGTTTAAAATTTATAGGAATACAAATATCTAGCACCCAAAAAGGTTAAATTCACAAGATCTGGTATCTAATCAAAGATAACCAGGCATGCAAAAGCAGCAAGAAAATACGACTCATAGTGAGGAGAAAAATCAACCAATTGAAATTAACTCAGAACTGACACAGATACTAGAATAAGCAGACAAGATGCTTTGTATAGTTAAAATAAGAAGATGATTGCTGGGTGCAGTGGCTCATGCCTGTAATTCCAGCACTTTGGGAGGCCGAGGCAGGCATATCATGAGGTCACGAGATCGAGACCATCCTGGCTAACACGGTGAAACTAAAAATACAAAAAATTAGTCGGGCATGGTGGCGGGCGCCTGTAGTCCCAGCTACTCGGGATGCTGAGGCAGGAGAATGGCATGAACCCGGGAGGTGGAGCTTGCAGTGAGCCGAGACTGTGACACTGCACTCCAGCCTGGGCAACAGAGTGAGACGCCATCTCAAAAAAAAAAAAAAAAAAAGGGGAGAGGATGATTAAAATATGACTCATGGATCACATGGCTTACTAACAAAGAGATTCTTTTTCTCCCCACAACGCTTAAACAGGTGGAGAATAATGAGAACAACCTTCTTGGGGAATACACTCAATAAATGAGATACACTCACCTCACAGTGTGTGAATTTCCATTTTATTTAGAGTCTAATTATTAAAGTCTAGTTGCCCAATTAGGGTGGAAGTAGGCCTTCATGAATGCAAAGTCTAGTCAAAGTTTGAGGCATAAAACTATGCATCTGACAAATGTCTAATATCCAGCATATATAAGAAATGTAAATGAATTTACAAAAAAAAAAAATAACACCATTAAAAAGGACATGAATAGACACTTTTCAAAAAAAGACATATATATGGCCAACATACATGTGAAAAAAGCTCAATATCGCTGATCATTAGAGAAATGCAAATCAAAACCACAATGAGATAATATTTCACACCAGTCAGAATGGCTATTATTATAAAGTCAAAAATAACAGATGCTGGAGAGGTTGAGAAGAACAGGGAACACTTATACACTGCTGGTGGGACTGTAAATTAGTTCAATCATTGTGGAAAGCAGTGTGAAAATTCCTCAAAGAGCTAAAAATAGCACTATCATTCAGTAAATCAATGTGTACATAGGAAAGATCACTGGAAAGGATAACCACTGGATAATTCAAATTTATTTGTTATATTTATTTTCTTATTATCAAAATATATTTTACAGATAACTGACTAAAACAAAATTGAGTGTGGGATTTGTAACTAATGTATATTTATGTGTAAGTAAAATGTATGACAAATACTGTAAGATTATTGTAAGGTTCTTATACATAAAGTGGCACAGTAACACTTAAAGATATTGACCCAGCAATACTACTACTGGCTATATACCCAAAGGAATATAAATCATTCTACCATAAAGACATAGCACATGTATGTTCATTGCAGCACTATTCATAATAGCAAAGACATGGAATCAACCTAAATGCTCATAAATGGCAGACCGGAAAAAGAAAATGTGATATATATACACTATGGAATACTATGCAGCCATAAAAAGGAATCAACTCATATCTTTCGTGAGACCATGGATGGAGCTGGAGGCCATTATCCTTAGCGAACTAACACAGAAAAAGAAAATCAAACCACATGTTCTCACTTTGCAGTAGGAGCTAAATGATGGAAACTGATGGACAAAGAGGACAATGACAGACACTGGAGCCTACTTAAAGGAAGAGGGTGGGAGGAGGGAAAAGCTGAAAAAAAAAAAAAAAGATTGGGTACTAGGCTTAGTACCTGGGTGATGAAATAATCTGTACAACCAACCCCGTGACACGAATTTCCATGTATAACAAACCTGTACATGTACCCCGAACCTAAAATAAAAGTTAAAACAATTACCAATTTGGTAAGTTAAAAAAGCAAAAACAAACAAAAAACAACGTTTGAGGCATATCTTTTTACAAGAGATTCTAGGGAGTGATGGTTTGACCAACACAATGGGGATCCACAACAACATGAAAAGTCCCTCAGCAGTAGCAAGTGGTGCTGGTGTTGGCTGGCCAGGCTCAAGAGAATAGCTCAAAGGCTAACAGAGAGTAGCCCTGCCGCAGCCTATGCTCTCAACATATCTGTCAAAATCTTGGGTTTATATGTGTTTTAGAGTCCAGTAGCTGAGGACAACTACTCATATATGAGTTCATATATGTGGTCTGATAAGGTATGATATAACATTTCCATGGGGAGGAAGATTATACTCTGTGTTCTTACCACAGCAAAACTTTTATCACTCATGCAGCAAATTATGTGTCTGGAATCATTTCAAAGCTACATAACACGAGAACATTAAAATAGTCTTTATGGCTGGGCACAGTGGTTCACTCCTGTAATCCCAGCACTTTGGGAGGCCAAGGCGGGTGGATCACCTGAAGTCTGAAGTTCGAGACCAGCCTGACCAACATGGAGAAACCCCCTCTCTACTAAAAATACAAAAAATTAGCCACGCATGGTGGTGCATGCCTATAATCCCAGCTACTCAGGAGGCTGGGGCAGGAGAATCACTTGAACCCGGAAGGTGGAGGTTGTGATGAGCCGAGATCATGCCATTGCACTCCAGCCTGGGCAACAAGAGTGAAACTCCGCCTCAAAAATAAATAAATAAATAAAAAGTCTTTATAACTATAGTCCATGTTTGAAAAGTCGATAGAAATACTAAAAATACCCAAATCAAATTTCTAGTGGTAAACACTACAATGTCTGAGGTGAAAAATACACTGGATAGAATTAATGGTAGATTAACCATTGCAAAAGAAACGATTAGAGAACTTGAAGGCATAACAATAGAAACTATGCAAACTGAAACACACACACATAAAAAACCAACAAAAATGAATGGACTTGTGGGACATCAGTGAGCTGTGGGACAATTTCAATTAGCTTAATATATGTGTAGTAAGAGACCCCAAAGACGAGAAGGTAGACAAAGAAGAAAAATATTTGAAAACATAGTGGCCAAGATTTTTCCAAATTTGATGAAAACGCTAAACAAATATATCAAAAAAAGCTCAAGAAAACTCCAAGCATAAAAAGCAAAGAAAATGACACAAAGGCACATCAGAATCAATTACTCAAAATTGAATAGAAAAGAAAATCTCAAAAACAACAAGATTAAAATAAAAGAAATTATATACATATGCAGAGGAAGAAAGATAAGGATAATCACAGTTTCTAGTCAGAAACAATAAAAGCCAAAATACAATAAAGCAATAACTACAAAAAGCTAAAAGAAAAAAAAAAATCTATCAACTTAGAATTCTATACCCAACAAAGATATCTTTCAAAAACAAAGGTAAAATAAAGACCTCTCAGATAAACAAAAGCTAAAATAATTCATCACAAGAAGATCTACATTACAAGAACTGATAGAGCAAATTCTTCAGGTAAATCTCATTCAGTCAATCAGTCTATACAAAGGAAAGATCACAGGAAATGGTAACCACTGGGTAATATATATTTATTAGATTTATTTTCTTATTATCAAAATATATTTTATAGATAATTTACTAAAATAAAACTCAGTGTGGGATTTATAACTAAAGTATATTTATGTGTAAGTAAAATGTATGACAACTACTTTAAGACTATTGTAAGGTTCTTACACTGTATGTAAAGTGGTATACTATCACTTCAAGATAGATTGTGATGAGTTAAAGACACATACTGTCAATCCTACAGCCATCACTAAAATAACTACACAAAGACTCACAGCTAATAGGATAATAGTAGAGGTAAATGAAATCATAAAAACACTAATCCAAAAACAAATAAGATATGACATTAATGTACATAAGTCAACTGCTTATTTATATACCAGCAATGACCAATTGGAATTTAAAATTAAAAACACAATACCATTTAGACTAGCATCAACAAAAGGGAAATACTTAGGTATAAACCAAACAAAATATGTACAAGATCTATGTAAGGAAATTATAAAACTGTCATGAAAGAAATCAAAGAAGATCTAAATAAGTGGAGAGATACTCTGTGTTCATGGATAAGAAGACTCAATATTGTTAAGAAGTCAGTTCTTCCCAACTTAATCCATAAATTTGTTGCAATCTCAATAAAAAATCCCAACAAGTTACTTTATAGATATAGACAAATTCTAAAGTTTATGTAGAAAGGAAACAAACTAATAACCAACATAATACTGACAAAGAAAAGCAAAGTTCGAGAAATAAAAGTTTTCAGGCCGGGCACAGTGGCTCATGCCAGTAATCCCAACACTTTGTGAGGCCAAGGTGTGTGGATCACCTGAGTCAGGAGTTCGAGACCAGCCTGACCAACATGGTGAAACCCTGTCTCTGTTAAAAATACAAAAGTAGCCGGGTGTGGTGGCACATGCCTGTAATCCCAACTACTAGGGAGGCTGAGGCAGGAGAATCGCTTGAACCTGGGAGGTGGAGGTTGCAGTGAGCTGAGATTGCACCATTGCACTCCAGCATGGACAACAAGAGTGAAAATGTCTCAAAAAAAAAAAAATCTGCAACTTCAAGACTTACTATAAAGCTATAGTAATCTGCCAGACATGGTGGCATGCACTTGTAGTCCCAGCTATTGGGAGGCTAAAGCAGAAAGATTGCTTGAGTACAGGAGTTCTGGGTTGTGTGCTACGCCAACTGGGTATCCACATTCAGGTCAGCATCAATATGCTGAAAGCAGGGAACCAACCAGGTTGCTTAAGGAGGAATAAACTGGCCTAGATTGGAACTGGAGCACTCCAAAACTCCCATGCTGATCAGAAGTGGGATCACGCCTATGAATAGCCACTTGCCCTCTATCCTGAGCCACATAGTGGGACTTCATCTCTTAAATGAATACATGCATATATTCACAAAGCTACAGTAATCAAGACAATGTGATATTGGTGAAAATATAGATAACTAGATCAATAGAACAAAATAGAGCTGAGAAACAGACTCACATAAATATAGTTAACTGAACCTTGACAAAGAAGCAAAGTCAATTCAATGCAGAAGGATAGTCTTTTCAACAAATGGTGCTGGATCAAATAGTCATCCACATCAATCTAAACACTGACCTTATACCTTTCACAAAAATTAACTCAAAATGGATCATAGAAGTAAATATACAATGCAAACTATAAAAATTCCAGACGATAACATAGAATAAAATCTAGGTGATCTTGGGCTTGGTGATGAGTTTGAATATAATACCTAAAGCACAATTCATGAAAAAAAAATTGATGTTAGGCTTCATTAAAATTAAAAGCTTCACTCTGAGAAAGACACTGTTAAGATAATGAATAGACAAACCAAACATTGGGAGAAAATTTTTACAAAACACCTATCTGATAAAGGACTTGCATCCACAGGACTCTTAAAACAGCAATAAGAAAACAAAGAATCTGATTTTTAAAATGGGTAAAAGATCTGAACAGACACTTCTTCAAAGAAGATACGCAGATACCACTACACACCTACAGATCCTCCTCAACTTACAGTGGGGTTATGACTCAATAAATTCATTGTAAATTGAAAATTCATAAGTCAAAAATGCATTTAATATACCTAAACTACAGAACATCAAAACTTACTTAGCTTAGCCAATCTTAAACATGTTCAGAACACTTCCATTAGCCTACAGTTGGACAAAATCATCTAACACAAAGCCTATGTTATAATAAAGTGCCAAATATCTCATACAATTTATTGAAGAGTACACTGCACAGTACTGATGGTTTACCCTTTGACCACATGGCTGACTGGGACTTGTAGCTTACTGTTACTGCACAGTATCATGAGAGTATCGTAACACGTATCACTAGCCCAGGAAAAGATCAACATTCAAAATTTAAAGTATAGTTTCTACTGCATATATATCGCTTTTGCACCATTGAAAAATCAAAAAAGTGTAAGTCAAGCCATTGTAAGTTGGGGAACATCTGTATCAGAATGACTAAAATCTAAAGCAATGACATCATCAAATGCTGGCAAGGATGTGAAGCAACAGGAACTCTCATTCATTGCTGGTGAGAAAGCAAAATGGTGCAGATAGTTTGGCAATTTCTTACAAAGCTGAACATACAGCAATCCTATAATCTAGCTATTCCACTCCTAGGTGTTTGCCCAAGAGAAAAGAAAGCATACCTCTGTTCAACAATTTGTAGTCAAATGTTCATAGTAGATTTATTTGTAATAGCCATAAACTAGAAAGAACCCAAATGTCTATCAAGAGGGTTGATGCTGTTGTGGATAAGCAAATGTGGATATACATACAGTGGAAAACTACTTTGCAATAAAGACTAATGAAGTACTGATACATGCAACAACATGGATGAATCTCAAAATAAATTGGAATAAAAAGGCAAGACCCAAATGAGTTTATACTGTATGATCCATTAATAAGGAATTCTAGAAAATGTAATATAATCTATTGTGACAAAAACAGACCGGTGTTTTGCTTATGAGGGGAAGGTAGGGAAGGGCAAGAGACATGGATTGCAAAGGTCATGTAGAAACATTTAAGGATAAAAGAGATGTTCATTATCTTGAGTGTGGTGATGATCTAATGGGTATGTAAATATGTTAAAACATCAAATTGGACTAAATAAGTGCTGTTTATTGGATGTCAGTTATAACTCAATAAAGCTCTTTATTATTTTTTAAATTTCCCTTGCTTTATCTTTTTTGGTTCCATGTTTCACTCTCACAATAATTCCTTCCAGCTGTGTTGTAATCTCCTTCCATAAGAGTTGTTTAAAATATAAAGAACAACTTCTTCGTTTACCATTATATAAAAATATTTATTGAAAACCTAATGTATATAAGCCAATGAAGTGGGCACTTGAAGGGGATACAATTGGGCATTATAGAGATAGATATCAGATTACAAGGGATAAATAATACAGAGGGTGATGAAATCTAGTGACAGACGTAGTTTACTAGAGTATAAAAAGGCTCAGGGAATGATTAAACAGTAAAGCAAATATTAGGTCCATGAAGAGCTCTTGCCAGAAAGTTTTGGAAATGGCCAGGTTAATGTGTCAGAATTTCAAGCAGAACATAGAAGTTTCCATAGACAGGTCCTTAAAGTTAAATTATTTTATATGTTCTCATTTACTAAACTGCAATACATTAAATCTCAATGTGAGGACATGAGATGAGCATAGAGCTAATTTTTAAAAGTAGATTCCAGGACACATTTACTCATAGTATATCTTCTGTAAGAAAAGTACAGAAATACATAGTCCTAGTGTCATCCAATTCAACTATTTCTCCTAAGTTTATAGATCTCAGTTGACGTTTTTAAAATACATCAACTTTGGCACTCTCCCCTCAAAGACCAGGAATCTCTGGCTGTTATGCCTCAAGTGGAATAAGACTCCCGGAGAAATTCTTTTGCCACCACAGCTATTTCAGTGTGGTTCTAAGTGGCGAGTCTCAATGCTTGCCAAATTCCTATGGTCTGATCCCGTCTGGATGAACCCAAAATACAGCAAAATAGGCCCTTCTATTTCCTGGTCATATTTGATTATCCAATATCCCTCCAGAATCATGCCTGCTTTTTATCTTTAAGCAAACATTGGCCTAAGGCTCTTAATCTAATATAAGACATTGTGTACAAATAGGCACAAGGAACACCCCCTCCCATCACTGTTATACTTTCACCTTACTGAAAAAGCAATTTAAAAAAACTCTAAGAGTGTTCACAGCTTTTACTTATCTAGCCATAGTTATGGGCCAAATTATATGAGCCTGAAAGTCCCCTGACAATTAATGGTTTCATATGAAGGATCAACTATGTGTTAGGCACATAGTGCCTCTTTCTAATTGCACTTAGCTTCTGTTTAAAACCTAAGCCAGGGCCTTCTAATGGAGAAGCAAAATTCTCTCTAGTTCCTTACGGTCTTTCCCTCTAATTCAAACTTAAGGCATTCCAGTAAGCCAACAACACCCAAGCAATCTGAGAGGCCCTTAACTGAAATCCCCCTGAATCACCTCCTGTGAAGATTGTAAACTTTTTTTTGGGGGGGGTAGGGGTGGGGAGAGACAGAGTCTCCCTCTGTCGCCCAGGCTGGAGTGCAGTGGTGCCATCTTGGTTCAAGCAATTCTCCTGCCTCAGCCTCCTGAGTAGCTGGGACTACAGGTGCGCGTCATCATATCCACTAATTGTTTGTATTTTAGTAGAGATGGGGTTTCACCATGTTGCCCAAGCTGATCTCGAACTCCTGAGCTCAGGCATTCCACCCAACAAGCCCTCCCAAAGTACTAGGATTATAGGCGTGCGCCACCACGCCCAGCCTAAACTTTCTTTTCTTGCTCTGGCCTTTGCTAAATCCATCTTAGTTTTTGTTTCCTAACTCATTGCTTCTCCCCACACTACTAGTTAAATAATGTAGTCCTTATTCCTTTTAACAGAATAGTCCTGGGCCCCTTTATGTTGAACATAACTTCTACCTATACTCAGACCAAGTACATATAATTTCACATTGAAGCTGCTCATCACATAGTTCAGTAAGTTTCAGAAAAACACTAAATATCCCAAGTTTCTAAAAATGTAAACATAATATTCTACACAGATTATATATTCTAGATTTATCTAATAGTGTTTAGCCAGATGAAAGGCAGGGGCCAAACTCAAGTATTCTCCAAATGTCTTCTTTGGGTGAGTTCAACTTGTACAAAAGTTCTTGGATAGGATACAGATGCACTGCAGCTAAGTACAGAGGAAAGCCATAAAGAAAAGGGAAATGTATGAATCACAATCATGATATAAATAACTTTCAGTAATTCATTTGCAGACAATTCACTCAATTCACATATTAATACTACTTCAAGAAAATACTACTGAACAAGAGAAGCTCAGAATACCCAATTATGAAATACCTATTTTAAGTTATTATTTATACATATCACATTTCTCTGTGAAGAGCAGATTTTTATAATAACTTATTAAACATAATATGTGTAACAGGTACTTTGATGTAGGTTATATAATTTAATACACACAATTATCATAAAGTATTCTTATTACTTTTGCCACATAACAGAGGAAAAAACAAGTCCCCAAAAGCTTTGGTTTCTTGCCTAATTTACCCTGCCGGTAGGTGGCAGAACAAGATATTCAAACCCAGATCTACCCGGCTCCAAAGCCTGTGCCCTTTCCAGTAGGATGCAGTCTCTGATGGAGTTCTCACTAGTGCTTTGGAAAATTCCTGACACATGGAGCACAGGTGTTATAATGGAAAACGACTAGACAATGGGTCAGGTTTGTGAGCCTGGCTGTGGCATGTGTGTGACCTTGGTCTAATCATGTTCCTTCTGCAGGCTTTTTCTCATCTATTAATACAAAATAGGGAGTTTGGATAGTTAATATTTAATGGGTCTTCCAGCTCCAATGTTTTACCATACTGATACTACGAACTGTAGACAATGCAAAAGCATGTAATAAGGAAATGAGTAAGAAAAAGATTAACTGGGTATTTGAAACAATATAGCCAAACAAGTCAAAGATTGAGGAAATTATACAGGCAGAAATGGGAAAAAAAATGGCTTTATAGTGTTATCTTCCGTATATGAATAAAAAAGACTTCATATAGTACATAAAAAGGTAAAAAAAAGATCCTATCAAAAAAAGAATTTTAACAAATTCACCTGTTTGAATTTAAAATCAATTAACATTTTAATTATTTTAAATAAAACACAAAATACAGACATGAGAAAACAGACAAGCCCTAATACAGATATGCTTTGAGGTTTTTTTGTTTACTAGCTTCTGAAGAGGATATGGAGATCCTTTTATATAAACAGAAACGTGGGTTGGCACTGTCAGGTATAGGGCAAGATAGTTAATGAAGTTTCCAGAAAGAGCAGCAGAGAACAACTCATTGTATCTCAAAAAGCTCTACTCATCAACAAAAGACAATGCTCTACTACAAAAGACAATGACTGTGTGAGATTTTAATCTTGTTTCGCTTTCCATATTCAGGCCACAAAGTCAGTCTGTGCACAGTGCAACAATTTAAAACCTTCATAGTACATGGTGTGTTTCCCTATATTGAGCCAAGATCCTTCAATCAGTCTTCCTCAAGTGCCTCTTTGCTCAGCCGCCATCACTAAGAGCCAATATGAGACGCATGCAGACAAGCTCTGTGGGGAAACAACGCAGGCCAGGGGTGAAAGTACACCGAAATTAGTTCTCTAACAGCTGGGGCTAGACAGACAGCAAATGACCAAGAGCTCTCTGGGCCTTAGGAGGCCAATGGTTTGGGATGAACTGTCAGAATTGAGAAAGGGTCAAATTTCTAGGCCTGTGAGAGAGTACAGAGGCTCTGGTTATCCATCTTAATTTCTCTTGTTAGGTAAGTATGTTTTATGTGGACAAAAAAGATGATGAATAGCCTGGCAAAAGAACCTAAGACAAATGAAATCTTCCACAGGATGTTCACAGACAAAAAGGCTGAGTAATGTAGAGGAGAAAAGAAAAATTCCCAAAGATGAAGGGAGGGAGAAAAAATTAAAGCCATCAGTTCTAACATTTGCCAAGGAAGGAGAGTAAGAACACTGGACTGTCCATAAACCAGGTAAAAGTGACTGTTGGTTCTGATAGAGTCCACACACACTTACAATACCCTTCCACCAATGCCAACCACCCTGCGCTTCCTCTGAAAGTTGCAGCTGCTTTTCAAAGCCCCCAGAAAGCAACAGGCAGAATATAGTGACAGCTGGAAGGAAGGAGATTAGGCAAGGACTTGGCATAAATAGAAGTGTAGCCCAAAGGCACAAATATAAAGGGAGAGAGACAATTTTCCTGTGTGGTTTGTGTGTGTGGTGTGGGGGGAGCTCAAAATAAGAGCTAGCCAAAGTTCTGGCCTTGATGGCCTGAAGGGTTTGGCAAGTGCAGCCTTTCTCATGGCAGGCGGGCCAGGAAATGAAGCTTTCAGCTGTCTGCTTCAATGTTTTGCTCACTGTCACCATTTTCATGTTTGGCCGCTGGCCCATTTGTATTTTCTTCTTCTTTGGGGATTAGCACGTAAGTGTGGACAAAGTCCATTTTGGTCATTCAGGACTCTGCCACATATCATTTCCTTCCACAACATTATCTGTCAACTAGGGACTTCAAGAACAAGAAATCCTGACAGAGGACTAAACAAGCTATAGAATTAGATGATTTGTAAAAGACCTTGGAGATCATCTAACTCAGCCTCATTTTACAGATTGGGACACTAATAGCAGCTAAGAGAAGTAAGGTGACATGCTAAAAACACACTAAAACATAGAGAGTGGGAAAGTAGGGACAAATACCCAGCTCTCCCATCCCCATCCAGCCAGTCACCTGTTCACAGAAATCATAGTGTTCCTTTAGGACTCCATCTCAGACAGCATACTTCTTCCCCACCCCACCCCCATTTTTAAAATTTTTTTTTGAGACAGAGTCTTGCTCTGTCGCCCAGGCTGGAGTGCAGTGGCGCAATCTCAGCTCACTGCAAGCCCCCAACCCCTTTTTTAGGGGAGACTTGATAAAAACTGTGATGTGTTCTGACTCTGATCAATAATTTGCATATAAGTTTGGTAAGTAATTATCCAAAATGTGTGGTCTTCAAAAAGAGAAACAAATGTGGAGGCATAGAACTAACAGCACTCAGTGAAAAGACCCAAACTAAAACCAAGCAAAACACGTGGCATCAAAAACTATCTTCATAAAATTTAGATTCCTACTTTTACTTATTATAATTTTCACTATTATTAAATCATGATGATAATGCTGCTTCCCAAATAAACTATGGCCTCTGTTTAACCTGTCATGTTGATTTACAAAACAGTAAGTCAATTTTAGGCCTTGGAGATGTCTTCTCAGTTAAATTAAGCATGGATTTAAAATATTGTATTTCTAACTCAAGGAACAAATTTAAATATAGAAGCAATATTTTCATTTGAAAGAAAGAAAAACACAAAGAATGAAAAGTTACTTGCAACAAAAGTAAACCTATATTATAGAAATCATTTCATAATTTTTTTTGCCAATGGAAATAATTTCTGATGTTGACAGAAATCACATACTCAGAAATACATAACCCTTAAAGGGCTTAAAAGAGTCTAACTCTGAAAAGGAGTTTGAGAGTGGAGAGGTAGGTAGATATAAATCAATCTGCATGTAAGGTTATAACAAAGAAATCTATCTTCTTTCCTCAAACTGTGGTTTCCTTTACTCTAAAGAAATTTTTTCTTCCAGTACTACAGAAATCATGTTACATGACTTTTTTTTAAAAAAACCCCTTCATTGATCACGCCACTGCACTCCAGCCTGGCGACAGAGACTCCAAAAAAAACCAAAACCAAAACCAAAACAAAACAAACAAACAAAAAACACTTCATTAACTAGTAAAAGTTAAATTAACTAGTTTTTCCTTCTTTATATTCATTTCAATGTCACAGATAGTCTTCAATAGTTTTACCAAGCATCATTTAATTCTGGGAATAAGGAGATTAAAGGATGCTTCTGTCATAAAAGCACTCAAAATTAACTGGGGAAACCAACATATGAATAGAATGACCCTGAGTCATAAGTCTTGTGATAAAAGGTACTTTGAAAGCATATGGGAGGGGCCGCAGACCAGCCTGGGAAGTTCTAGGAAGGCCAAATGAAGAAGGTGACACCGGAGATAAAGGATAAACATGAGTTAAGCAGGTTAAAAGAAAGGAGTCCTACTTCTATTATGCTTTACGTTTTCTTATTTAACATACTCATTTCATAGGAAATTTGATCTATCCCATAAAACTTTCAAAGAAAAAATGACATCATCATTGTTCTGTCAAAATAAGATTAACAAAGAGTACCAAACATCCTGAATATCAAAAAAACAAAGACTTAAACCAAATAATGATATTAATGTAATACCCAAACATCAGAAAACATAGCAACTTTTCAGAGTTGTCATACGAGCTTTGTCTACTCATATTAATGTATTATAGAATACTAACTATATGCAAGACATTTTGCTAGTGCTGTAGCAGATGCAATCATGATTAAGCTGGTTTCTCTTGCAAGAGAATTTATCATTTTGCTTTTAGTAGCATATTCTTTCCCATGCAGAGAAAAAGCAGCAATTCTCAAAATTTTTAGTCTTGGGATCCCTTTAAGAATATAAAAATTATTGAAGACCTATAGATCTTTTACTTCGGAGGGTTATATTTACCATATTAGAAATTAAAATAGATGAATTTTAAAGCATTTATTTAATTAATTTAAAACTAACACTAATAAACTCATAACATCTTATCATAAATAACATATTTTCATGAGAATGACTAGATTTTCTAAAACAAAAAAATGTTCATGAGAAGAGTGGCACTGTTTCTTCAATGTCTGACTTAATAAATGACAGCTAGATGGTGACACTTGGCACAGTAACAAGGGTGACCCTATCTATGCTCAACTTGCTTCAACAGTCCCGGTTTATTGCTGTTATCTCAGAGTAGTTAGTAATACAGCCCCTTTACTCTCAAAAGTATCCTAGTTTTGATGATAAATTATACGGTCACCTTGACAATGCCTTTTAAATGCAATGCTAGCATTTCACTTCTTCCCACCATGTGAACAGTTCTAAATGAAGTCATGCTGGGTTTGGTTTACATAATATTCCAGGCCGGGTGCGGTGGCTCATGCCTATAATCCCAGCACTTTGAGAGGCTAAGGCAGGCGAATCATGGTGCCAGGAGTTTGAGACCAGCCTGGCCAACATAGTGAAACATCATCTTTACTAAAAATACAAAAACTTAGCTGGACGTAGTGGCGGGCACCTGTAATCCCAGCTACTCTCTCTCTCTCTCTCTATCCCTCTCTTTCTCTCAGCCTCTCTTGCCCTTCTACCTTCTGCCATGGAATGCAAAGTAAGAAGGTCCTCAATCTTGGGCTTCCCAGCATCCAGTATTGTGGGCCAAATACATTTCTGTTCATTATTAATTACTCAGTCTCAGGTATCTTCTCATAGCAGCACAAAATGGACTAAGATACCTTCTTAAACTATTGACAAAACCCATTTTTGATAGTTCTATGTGACAGTACATGCTGCTAGTTTTCTTGCTACATACCTAGTTCAGAGTTTAAACTATAGAATGCCACTTTGCCTGGTTGTTTCAAATTGATTGTTTCAAATGGATTCAAATGCCACTTTGCCTGGTTGTTTCAAATCTATAACCTATAGATTGAGTGCTATCAATTAACAAGATGTGCTTAACCTCTAGACTAATAAAACACCAGTCAAAACCTAGCACATTAATTCACACCATCACCAGAAATTGAGACAACTCAGTAAGACAAGAGGCTTCTTTGAAAAAGTATGAAATCTACCAGACCTAACTCTGTGAGCATGGCAGGGGGTATGAAAAGGACTGCAAAAGAAATGCTGTAAATTCTGATTAGTGAACCTTGAAAGTGATGTGAATTTGGCTTTGCATCCCAAGTGGCAGAGAAACCTCAGCAGTTATCCAGCACTTTTAGAGAGTAGGGTAAAATTATAAGAACATTTTTATGAGTTGTGGCTGGCAAGCCCTGGCCTGTTAAAACTCTTTAAAAACCAATGCCTTGGTGGAGGTAACATTTACTGTTTACTGTAGCTCTGGTTGTTAGGGGTTATTGCTAAGGTCCTGGTTTTCCATGACATCAGCAGCATTCCAAGGGAAGTGTGTGTCAGTGACTTTCAGTAATGACTCCCTTTTCCAAACGTTCAAAGCTTCTGCCAAGCTGCCCTACACCTGCACACCAGCTGAGTTGGAGGAAAAGGAAAAGCAAGATAGATTAAGTGGGATTTTTGTCTGGGCTCCTTAATGAGACTAAAGGCTTTTCTTCCTTCAGTGTTTGGTCTTGTGTAATAAATTGATGCCAACTCCTTTAGGAGTGACATGACTCATCCTTAACTTTTTATAAACCGATCTGATTATCTGTCATGACCTCTCTCTGTCATATTCTGGAATCGCCTTTTGAGAGTTTTCTTCTGGAGGAAAAGTTTAGGGCTTAATGAGGCGATCAGGATGGCATGCCAACCCTCTGGCAGGGTTTCTGGGGAGGCATCTGCTGCTCCCCAAATTAGCAGGAAGCAGAAGCAATGAGGAGACATTACTGTGTGGTTGCTTTAAGGGTCACCTGGCTTTCAACATTTCAAACCAGATGTGTTCTCTCAAGATGGCAGCAGCAGACCTCATTCTAGAGCCTGTCCTCGCCAAAAACAGGGATCTGGTTAACCTTATCTGAGGGCGCCTACTGCCCACTCAAGAAGCCTATGACTGCTATCAGGGCCAGTGCCAATTGTACACTTTTATAAGACCTTTATTCCAAAGGCTTAAAGTGTTTTACCAATATTAACTCATCAGTAGTCATGAAACCCTCTGAGTAGAAAACTGGCAAATATTGGTTCAGGTGGGAGAAATTGTGGGATAGGACTGAGAAGAATCAAGTACTCTACTAAGAGTGAGGCAGTGGGAGAGCTCACAGAGTCCCATGCCCCACACTGCCACCCCTTAGGTAATTTATCCCTTTCAGGGCTTCCTCCAGTTCTGCCTAGGCTAGATGAACCTGCTTTTTTTATCTCAAAGGGTTTTGAAAAATAAGCACTGCTGTTAATAAGGCAAAGCCTGAAGCTGTCAAAGGAAAACAAGAACAATTTTATGCAAAGACACAAAGAACTGTCCTCTTAAGAGTTTTGATAAAAGAATGATTTATGCATTCGGTATCTGCTTCTATGACGGACACAAAGTATAAGGTTCAATCTTTCTGTACCTCAACTTTCTCATCTATACAAGCCAAAAAAAAAAAAAAAAACCACTTAGAGTATCTCCACAGATGTTTTGAGATTTTAGTAATAAATGTTTTGAGTTGCACAGAGATTTCTGAAGGGGGATCTCTGAAGTGTTAAAAAGTGCCCTCTCTTATAGTATATTATAGTTCTAGAGGAAAGTCCTTTAATTACTGGTATATATGTTAGGAAATAAGGATAAATTCATGTGGTTTCAAGTGATTTTTAAAAATAAAAGCTGCTATAATTACAAAAAAAACCCATCTTTATCTTGCAAAAACCATTTTTGTTTAAAGTGGTAGAGGCAGGCTCTTCCCTAGTATATGGCAGCCGCAGATAACACACTAATAAACATGGCTGCTTTTCCCAATTTCTCTTTGACTGCATCAAAAAGGAATCACACATGAAAAAATACTAAAAGAACCATTCTCATTCAATCACAGATTGAATGAAGATAGAAAAGCACAGCTTTTAGGTTCAACTACTGAGTTAAGCTATAAAAGTCTGTTCAGTGTGTAGGCTCACATTGAGTTTTGAGCCTTAATTTCCTTGAATATTTTTTAAAAAGATAATTTTACAATTATACCTTGTTAGCAAACGATTGAGCCAATTAGAAAACAGTCTTTCAATAGACTTCCTGGTACGCAGAATTAACAAAGTTATCCCTGACTAAATTCCACAAATCATTTTCATAAATAAATACATAAATTAGGAAGCAGAGAGAGAGACACAGAGAAAGACAGAAAAGTTTTTATCCAAAATGCTTAAAACCCAAGAAAAGAGAATTTTTTGTTAAGTTTCTTTTCTCCTTGAAGAGAAAAGATTTAATGAGTTACTAATCCCCTCAGTAAAGTTCTTTGGTAATTGCCCTATTTTAAGCCACACTCATTTTGCTAGGAGCCTTTGCTGTTAAAAGATGTTGTTTTATTATGTGAAACTACACACAAAAGCAATGTAACAAAACGGTAAAATATGCTTCCGATTTTGTTATACTACCAACCTACACTTACCCAGAAATTTTAACTACCAAATGTCTTTTATCTAATGCAGACTTGATCTTTCACCACCCACCCTTTACCACATGAAGCAACAACGTCATTAGGAATGGAAAACTCTGGGAATAAAAACCTGAGCCCTGGAAAAAAAATACTAAATGGGAATCTGCCTGCAGATCTGCAGATTTTCAAGCTTGTCCTGGCTTCTTGGGTCTGTAAGCTAGACTTCTGTGCCCAGACTATGGCTGGATGAGCAAGGCAAGCTCAAATCACACCCTGAGGGCTAGGAACAGAACACACAGTCTACAATCCTCTAAAGAGTTTTGAGAGCTTGCTACAGAGAATCCTTTCTCATTGGCCCTTGGTGATGTCATGCCCATGTCTCCAGGGCCCAGGAAATGCACCATGACTAATGGAGCGCCTCATCTGTGAATACACATTCCTTCTCAGAGGAGCAGCAACAGGCAGTGTCAGGGCAACGAAGAAGGCCCAGTTAGGGAATGCCAGTCAATCATGCACAAAGGGCTTCAGTAGTTTTAAAATAGACTGCTCTTGTTCACCTTCTCAGAAAACCCTCAGCAACTGCATGGACACCTGCAGACTGTAGTACTGTAGGACAGTAACCCTTAAACTGGTTTGTTGGCTCGTTTTTCATTATTCTCTTTAAGGAAAGAAAAGTGGTCATTGTAATAAGACACACATCCTTCCAGGTTTCTAATGTATTAATGCAGGGATCAGCAAACTTTTTCTGCAAAAGACCAGATAATAAAAATTTTAGGCTTTGTGTGCCATGTGATATCTGAGCTGGTTTTGATCCATGAACCATAGTTTGCTGATCTCTATACTAAAGACTAGACTACCTCTTCCTCTGCTATATACCTGCGCCAAAGTACCCTTAAATAAGAATGCAGTTACAGAAAAAAAGGAGTTTCTACAGTATATCTGTGATGACTATCCCATCTAGAACCTAAAGATAGTTACAGATAGGTGGTCTAGCCCATGGTTTCAAAATCTAGGCTCAGTCAAATGGGTGAGTATAAACTCTAACTCTGCCATCTCTGAATTTAAGTTCTTGGACAAGTTACTTTATTCCTCTGAGCCTTGGTTTCTTCATCTGCAAAACAAGGTTCCAAATTGTTCCTACTCAGTGAAGTTAATATGAAATTTCAATGAGATAACATATGAACAAAGCTTAGGCATAGTGCCTCGGGCACCACAGTGCTCAATAGGCTATTCATCCTAGATTTTTAAGAAGTGATTATAATTACCACACCTGGCTGTAGTAGCCCAAAATAAAGACACACAGATCACTACAAAAGCTAATACACTGTTAACTTCTTTCCAATTCTATTAATACCATCATTATCTTTAATAGTTGCACAGAACTCCACATGGAATGCACCATAAATGAATCAAAATCTTATGTTGAACATTTGTTTACTGTCTTTTGCCAGTATAAATAGTATTATGATGAACATCCCTAAATATGTGCCTCTGAATACTTGTTCAATTTTATTCATTGGGGCAAAAAGGTATGCACATTTTAAAGAACTTATAGTTGTTCCACCAATTGGCTCTCCAGAAAGGTTATACCAATTTCTATTTCTACCATCACTGAAAGAGAAGATCTTTTCCTAATCTTCTTGACAACAGTACAACTACTGTAACACTGAAAAATTTCAGGCCCAGAGAGGTTAAATGACTTGCCTAATTTTAATAAAAACTTTTTAATGTTCCGTTTGGCCCACAACTTTGTAGGCCATTTTATAATTATTTTGATTAATGGCAAATCTTTTGGAAACTCAATTGACTTGTGATTAGTATTAATAATTCCATTTTATGGTTGAGAAAGCTGGAGTCCAGAAGTTTACTTTAGATAGCCAAAGTTCTTCAGATAAGGCAAAGGACATAGACAAACACAATCAAACTAGAAATAAATTTCATCCCATTGTTGGGCCATGCAAGGCTTGCCACAGTATCACAGGCAAAATGTAATTTTCGAGTGGCAGAAAAATATATTGCTAACTCAGGGACTAATTTAACTTTTCTTTCTTTTGGCAAATAGCAAATCTAAACAGAGCCATTTTATTTTTTTGGCTGTGAATCTAAATAAGCCTATAAACTAAATGTCTTCTTCGCCAAGGAAAAAATCACCTGAGCATTTGACAAGAAAGTCACAGATCTAGGCATTTGTTAAGGTTTACTTCATTCACTCTATTCTGTTACCTGGCTTTATTTTCTTCTGAACATTTATCTCAATTTGAAATTGTATTATTTATTTGCTTGTAACAATTCTAAGTTCCATGAGGACAGGGACTTTGTCTTGTTTACTATCTTTACAGTTCCTAGAACAGTACCTGGCTCATAGCAAGTGATTTGTAAATATTAACTGCATGAATAAATCCTACCAGATGCCATCTGTGAATTTCCCTAGCTCTATGACCTCCAAGTCAGGCAGGCTTTGGAGGTGTCACTCCCTGTCTACAGTACTGCAAAACAAACCAGCTTCCTAATGGAAATGAACAGACTCTCTCTTACCAACAGGGTCCCTAGCTAGTAAAATCCCAATCAAACCTCCACTATTAGTTTAGCCATGCCACATGCTAGCACATGTTGAGATGTCATCATCTCCCATCCTATCCCTTCACTTAGGAGATGTTGCCACTGTTATTCCTTGTAAGCATGCACGTTGGTTTTACCCATGTGGTTGGTTGGTTGGTACGTCCCCAAAAGATCCTCCCAGGTAAGTCAGTAATTAGAATGAAGTTCTAAAGACAAATGCATCACCTATTCACTGTTTTATTTAAAGATGTAATAAACACGGTAGTTGACCACCCAACATCCATTCTGTCCCAGATGATTTACCTAGTCCTATGTGATCAAATATAGTAGCTACTAGCTATACATGGTTATATAAATTTAAATTAATTTTAAAAATGCAGTTCCTCAATTGCACTAGCTATATTTCAATTGTTCCATAATTGCCACATGGAGCTAATGGCTACTGTATTGGACAGCATGGATATAGAACATTTCCATCACTACAAAAAGTTATAGTGTAAGAGTCACTAAAAAAATGGTAATTCCATTCTCCTTACCTGAAACAGATTTTAAAATGGGCATGTAGCAGAACGTGGGTCAATAGAACATGGGGAAGTCTGTGAAGTAGCTTCTGGGCAAGGTTTCCTTATGCCTAAAAATGTCATAGAGCAGATGGTCTCTCTTCTGCCTTTGGATAATGTTAGCTCAGGATGTGATGGAAATGTTGCGGCCATCTTGCAAACATGAGGAGACCCAGTCTAACAGCAGAGCCTACCCACTAAAAAGGGCAGAGCAGAGTAATGGATGGGATATGAGCTCTTAAAGAAATCACTGAGCTGCTGAATTGTTACCAGCCTTGTATCCTCATTATGTGAGATAACAAGATGATAAATTTCCCTATTGTTTAAGCCACTGGAGTTGAAGTTTTTATAATTCATAGCCAGATGCAAACTAATAATAGAACTTTATTTATACTTTTCTATTTCTCTTTAACAGAAGAGTTCTAAATCAGTCAATATACTGCTAAAAATCCAAAATGATTCTCCAGTTTAATGCAGGTCCCAAAGTTTGGCTACAACAAAACCTCTTTCATTTAAACCTCAGCTAAAGAGTATTGTCTCTCATAGATGTGAGCATCTTAGTTTTTTCCCCTGTTATTAATTTCTGTTTATTCTGCCACTTTTTGTCTGAGAAATTTAAGTTTAAAATACAATATGAAAAAATATTTTGCAAATAGGATTTCAATAGCAAAAGCTTTTTTTTCCTTTTGATAAAAACGAGAAGAATTCAAAGGTAAGACTGGAAGTTTCAGAGTTCTTAGAATTGGAAGGATCTTCAAAGATTGTCTACTCAGCCCCTTCACTTTGCAGTCGAGGAAACTGAGGTCCAAAGGGATAAAGTAACTGTGGTAAAAGAACAGTCCTTCAAAGATGTTAATGCCCTAATCTCTAACCTGTGAATATATTGTCTTACATGGAGAAAGGAACTTTGTGGGTGTGATGAAAACAAACATTTTGTGATAAGGAGATTATCTTGGACTTTCCAGATAGACTCAATGTAATTACAAGGGACCTTATAAAAGGGAGGCAAGAGTATCAAAAACAAAAAAGACATGTAGCAATGGAATCAGATATTGGAGTGATGTATTCTAAAGATGGAACAGGAAGCTGTGAGCCAAGGAATGCAGGTGGCCTCTGGAAGCTGGAAAGGCAAGAAAATGGAATCTCCCCGAAGCTTCCAGAAGGAACACAGCCCTCCCAACACTTTGACTTTAAAATTCTCATCTCAAGAACTGTAAAATAATAAATTTGGGTTGTTTTATGTAAGTTAAATCTGTGGTAATTTCTTACTGTAACAATAGGAAACTGAAACTAATGTAGCGGCCTTCCCCAAAGTTACACACAGCTTGTACTAGTAATGTCAAAACTCAAATCCTCTAGGTCCAGTTTTCCTTCTATCAGGAGTACAGTGGCATGGTCTCGGCTCACTGCAACCTCCGCCTCCC
This sequence comes from Theropithecus gelada, assembly GCF_003255815.1. Classification (NCBI taxonomy): domain Eukaryota; kingdom Metazoa; phylum Chordata; class Mammalia; order Primates; family Cercopithecidae; genus Theropithecus; species Theropithecus gelada. The sequence continues at coordinate 69,501,680 of NC_037675.1, read as the reverse complement.
AGGTTCACGTGATTCTCCTGCCTCAGCCTCCTGACTAGCTGGGATTACAGGCATGCGCCACCACACCAGGCCAATTTTTGTATTTTTAGTAGAGACAATTTTACCATGTTGGCTAGGCTGGTCTCAAACTCCTCACCTCAAGTGATCCACCCTCCTCAGCCTCCCAAAGTGCTGGGATTACAGGTGTGAACCACCATGCCCAGCCTATCAAAAACTTCTATACCTCCATCTGTTCTTTCCATACTGTTTTCTCAAATATAGGAAAATCCCAGTTCAATGCTTTTATTACGTTATATGGAAAAATATCTGATTAACCACAATATGGGACCATTGTATAGTGGTTAACAGTATAGCCTCTGGACTGGTTTTGAACCCTGGTTCTGCCACTTGTTAACTGTATGACTTTGGGCATGTTATCTAGTCTCCCTCTGCCTCAATTTCATCATCTGTAAAATGAGGTTAATAATATCTATCTTATATAGGTTTACTGTCAGGATTTAATTAGTTAACATTTGCAAAGAACATAAAACACACCAGTATGGAATAAGCAGTATGTGTTTGTTACAATAAACTTTTAAAAGTATGGCTGGTCTACTTTTTTTTTTTTTTTTGAGACAGAGTCTCACTCTGTTGCCAGGCTAGAGTGCAGTGGTGTGATCTCAGCTCACTGCAACCTCTGCCTCCCAGGTTCAAGCGATTCTCCTGTCTCAGCCTCCTGAGTAGCTGGGACTACAGGTGTGTGCCACCATGCCCATCCAATTTTTGTATTTTTAGTAGAGATGGGGTTTCACCATGTTGGACAGGATGGTCTCGATCTCTTGACCTCATGATCTGCCCGCCCGCCTTGTCCTCCCAATGTGCTGGGTTTACAGGTGTGAGCCACCACGCCCGGCCTGGTCCACCTTTAATTTGTCATATGTGACCCTGCTCACAGCAAAACAAAATATTAAAGACCACTGGATAGCAAATAATTTGACTAAAAATTAAATTTTCAATTCAGACGTTTGATTCTTAACTCATTTTGATTTTTAAATTACACAGTCTAGATCCTGTTTTGGAAGTTTTTCCATGTTTGGGCAAGTCACATTTTAAGCCAGACCACAAACAGATCAGGTAGTTTACAGATAGGAAAAGTGTCTCATTTATACCTTAAAACTAACATAGAGTCACATTTTCTATAAATAATATAAGAGGACCAAGATTTTTAAAAATATGAACTATGAAGAGGGCATTTGATTAGCTAACTTGTTCAAATGGCTGAGTTTCTTTTTATAGAGTATGGTGAATGGTGGGCTTTGGAATCTCATATTTAGAATCTTCAACCAGCCCTGAGGTAACTTAAGGCTCTACTGAAAATTTCCCTACTTGGCAAGAAATTAACTAAGTATGAGGATTTCTCTCCTCATCCCATATCCTCCTGTGCATGCTTGTAAGTATTACTTGCTTGGCTTGGTTTTAATCTTATTGGAATGTAACCACTCCCAAAGCACTGAAAGCATTCACTAAGATTTGCACACACTGCATTTTGGATGAATGAGGAAGATTCTGTGACAGAAGATGGGAAGTAAGGATATTCAATCAAATCCATGAAATACTGACAGGCAACACAAGCTTATCATAATAAGAAATGAGAATCAAATTGTAAGCTCCATGAGGGCAGAACCTATGTCTATGTGTGTACTAGTCCCCATTATAACCCTGAACCCAGCACAATCTTGACAAAGCTAGTAGGTGTGCAGTATTTCTGGAATGAACAAATGGACTGCCAAAAGGAAAAGCTAAAGGCTAAATTTAAATAAACAAAGCAACATGGGATGTTGCTGCGCCATCTAATACAGTTGGGATTGTGTAAAAAGGAAAATATTAGTAATATGAAGTGTTTATTTACAATAATCCATTGTACAAGTAGAATCACATGTCCTCTTTCCAGTCTGTAATTAAATCTTGCTGAAACTCAAAATGAAACTACCTCAGAAAGTGAGATTTTCCTTTGCTACATTAATTAAAACACCAGGGAAAAGGTAGTAGAATAGAGTAAAACACACAGACATTCCATTGCACTTAAACACTACATACTGAATGGTTTTACTCATCCTAAAATTTAACTGCATCTGCACTGGTAACACATCTGAGCTGAAAAAGCAGGTAATTTGGCAATTTAAAATTCTTAAGATCAATAAAAAGTATGCAGAATGTATGCTTCATTCCTTAAAATATTAATCATAAAAATAACATAAAATCATCTTCATCAAAATGTAAAACTTTTGCTCTGCAAAAACCCTGTTAACAGGATAAAAAGGCAGTTTACAGAATGGGAGAAAATATTTGTAAACCATATATCAAACAAAGAACTTGTATCTAAAATACGAAGAGCATTACCAAAATTCAACATTAAAAAATCAAATAATCCAATTAGAAAATTAGCAAAAAATATACACAGACATCCTTTCACTCAAGCAGGATATACAGATGGGAAGTAAGCATATGAAAATATGTTTAATGTCAATTAGTCATTAGAAAAATGTAAATTAAAATCACAATATTATTATCACCTATCAAAAATGGCATTTAAAAATTAATGATAACACTAAATGATTTTGGATCACTCACACACTGCTGGTGGAAATGTAAAATGGAATTGCCATTCTGGAAAACAGTCTGATAGTTCCTTTTATTTTTTTATTTATTTTTTTTTTTTTGAGACGGAGTCTCGCTCTGTCGCCCAGGTTGGAGTGCTGTGGCACGATCTCGGCTCACTGCAAGCTCCGCCTCCCGGGTTCCCGCCATTCTCCTGCCTCAGCCTCCCGAGTAGCTGGGACTACAGGCGCCGCCACCTCACCCGGCTAGTTTTTTTTGTATTTTTTAGTAGAGACGGGGTTTCACTGTGTTAGCCAGGATGGTCTCGATCTGCTGACCTCGTGATCCGCCCGTCTCGGCCTCCCAAAGTGCTGGGATTACAGGCTTGAGCCACCGCGCCCGGCCGATAGTTCCTTTTAAAACTAAAAGTAGATTTACTATACAACCCAGGATTGTACCCTTTGATACACATCTCAGAGAAATGAAAACTTTTCTCGTAGAAATTTGTACATGAAGGTTTGTAGCAGCTTTAGTCATAATAGTCCCATGCTGAAAACTATCCAAATATCCTTAAAAGGGTGAATAAAGAAACTATGGTACATCCACACAACAAAATACTACTCAGCAATAAAAATAAATGAATTCTATATGCATGTAACAACTTGGATGAACCATAAGTGGAAAAAGCCAATCACAAAAGGCTACATACTGTATAATCATTTATATAATATTTGTGAAATAATATGATTACGGAGATGGAGAATGGATTCATGGTTACCAGTGGTTAGGGAATATAAGATGCGGTGGGTGTGGCTAGCAGGATGTGGCACGAGATGCTTCTGATAATACAGTGGGGCATTTTGATGGATGCTAGTGGTTATTCAAAGCTACGCATTATGACACACACAAATGAATGCATGCATTACTGGTGAAATAAGTTTTATGGGTTGTACCCATATTGGTTTCCTGGTTTTGATACTGTACTTGAGCCATGAAATATGTCAACACTGGGGAAGACTGGGTGAAGGATACATATGACCTCACTGTACATTTCTTTGTATCTTGCTATGAATATATAATTAGTTCAAAAAATAATGTTTTTTTAACAAGCCAAAATAATCTTTAAAAAAATCATTCAGATTTGGCCAGGCATGGTGGCTCACGCCTGTAATCCCAGCACTTTGGGAGGCTGAGGCGGGAGGATCACGAGGTCAGGAGTTCAAGACCAGCCTGGCCAAATATGGTGAAACTCCGTCTCTACTAAAAACATACAAAAATTAGCTGGGCATGGTGGTGTGTGCCTGTAGTCCCAGCTACTCAGGAGGCTGAGGCAGGAGAATCACTTGAACTCGGGAAGCAGAGGTTGCAGTGAGCTGAAATCACGTCACTGCACTTCAGCCTGGGCCACAGAGTGAGACTTTGTCTCAAAAAAAAAAAAAAAAAATCATTTGGTAAGAGTACTGTCTTTGAAGGTAACGTGACTTTAAATCCACAGGTTCCATTTTATAAAAAGCATACATGACTTCTCTTCTACCAGACATTCATTTTTAGAAAATAAAACATTTTCCTCTATCCTCAAATTCAAAAAAAGCTGAATAAATATTCCTCAGTTTCCAAAGAGTAATCCTTGAGTTGAAATACACAGAAAAAGAAAATTCCAAATATAAACCAATATGTGCCTGCCTTACCTGGAAAACAGCTAGAATCACATCATCTCTGAGTTGGAAAGAACTTCAAGTTCTTCCAGTTCAAATTCCCACCAACATAACATTCATTTCTCTAGTATTTCTGATTGAGCTAACCTTTTGAATACATGCAGTTACTATATTGCCTGCCCACCATATTCTTTTCTGGAAAAAGCATCCCTCTTTTTTCTGTGAACTGCTCTTCTCAATTATGGTTCTCCTAAGAGCCAATTTTTTCCATCCTGAGATCAGTCCAAAGAAGGCAGTGGAGCCAAACTAGGGGTCCTGCCCCTCGGCCTTGTTTGATTTGCTCAGAATTGGGCAATTGGCCCAACCTGGACCAAAGAATTTTTCCAAGGTTTTTCTCACTAAATGTGCTAGAGAGAGTTTCTCTTCATTGTTGGGAGATGTATAACCCAGGCATGCTTAGCAATCAGGTTTCACATAATGTGCATAAGAGAGAGAGTCTGCAGAGGGAAAATGAGCTAATACTCTGAGAGAAGCAGAGATGAAAGAAAGAGAAACAAGGAAAGCTGCATTTGAGTCTCTGGTTCTAGTTGTTTCTGGGGCCCAGTGGGATGTCTGCCCTCTCCACAGTTTGGCTGTTCAATCCTTTCTTTGTTCACATGAGACATTCCTAATATTTTTCCACTAATTTCCTCTTTTTACCAAGCTAGTTCAAGTCACGTTTCTACCACATGCAATGAAAAGAACATCCTACTATGAATAAGAAGTCCATAACTCACAATACAGCCTGTTAAGAGCTCTAATTGTTAGAATGTTCTTCCTGATGTTGAAACACATAAGCCTCCATGGATATTCCAACCATTGCCCTACATCCTTACCAAGGCTCATCCTCCTCTTTCCAATATTCAAAGATTATGATCACAAAACCTTTGTGGACATTTGTTACCTTTTTGTCTGTACGGCATATATTTCCTTACTATTTTGATAACAGTACCCCCATTCTTTGAGGGAAATTACCTCTACCCCACTGAATGCAGTCTAGTAGGATTATAAGTCAAGATTCCCTGCCATTCTTTAGCCAAAGAGTGAACACATGACCCAAGCCAGATCCCCTAGCTTTGAATCTTAACAAAAACACTGAAAGTTGCTGGAGTGTCATAACTTTGGCAGGGAAGCCAGAAGAATGTGACTGCCAGGTTTACTGAGCCCTCTTAAGCTGTTCTTTCCCTGTCCTTTCTGAGCCTGATTCTTCCTCCTTCTCTTTGACTCTGTAAACTCTTTAATATCTTTCCAATAAGAAATGCCATTAACTAGTTAGTTTATATAATTAAACAAGTCTATCTTAAACATATCCCAAAAGTTTTCTCTTTTATGAGCTAAGTAATCTCAGCTTATTGAACTGTACTTCAGGTGACTTGATTTCCAATCTATAATCTGATTGGTTCCCTCAACATTTATCAAAACTCTTTGTGAACACATGGCAGTCAGGTCTGATCAGAACAGAGAGAGATAGGAAGAATATGCCACTCTTCTTTTGTTTTAAAACAGAGTTTCGCTTTGTCACCCAGGCTGAAGTAAAGTGGTGTGATCTCGGCTCACTGCAACCTCCGCTCACTGGGTTCAAGCCATTTTCCTGCCTCAGCCTCCCAAGTGGCTGGGATTATAGACGCATGACACCACGCTTGGCTAATTTTTGTATTTTTAGTGGAGGCAGGGTTTCACCATGTTGGTCAGGCTGGTCTTGAACTCCTGACCTCAGGTGATCCGCCCACCTTGGCCTCCCAAAGTGTAGGGATTACAGGCGTGAGACACCGTGCCTGGCAAATACATCCATCTTTGATCTCGACCCGTACTTCTGTTAATGCAGCTCCAAAGCCCACATCATGAGCACATGACACTGAGGCAGATTTTGAGTTTATAGACAACTAAAATCTTAAGTCATTTTATATTAACTTCTATAAAATTAAATATTTTCAGCCATATAGTATACAGTTTACTTTTAAAATTCTAAGTGACATTGCAGCCTTTTAGGCTTGATGTAGTTTCAGTTAAGTCTACAAAAGTTTACCAATGTAATGATATGGTTGTCACTGACTTTAGGAATACAGATTGAGTTTTATTCTCCAACAATGTGACAAGGGAATAAAATAACAACAATCCTGTTTATCACTCTTCTCTAAAGGAATTTAATAATTCTAAATTTGGATATTTGAGTCACATAATTAGCTAAATACATTTGTATAAAAGAACCTCTGAGCCACTGATACTCAAATGAATAGAGCCAGACTTTTCCTAAGAGATGAAAAAACAAAATTTACTAAATAGAAGACACACACACACACAAACACACACACATACACACACACAAAATCAGCCATAACATCTGCCATATAGATCAGGCCTTAAGAACCAGTAGATTATGGAGGCTGACTTGACAACTCTCAACAATTTGTGACTGCCAAGCACTTTTGTCTGATGTTTACAGGAATTCCCATAGGAAGGAATTCCCATTGCACCTTTAAAATTTTATTTTCAGGATTCTTACTTTAGTTCAGAAAGTTTATAATGCTCAGAGATCTCAAGGCTTCAGCAAAAGAATCAATTTCTACAAAAAAAGAGTTAGAGGAGATTGGCTAAAGAAAAATTATTAGATATTTTGTTTGAATTTCTGAGATCTTTTCCATTTAAATTTTAACCATGGCTTTAATCCAAGATATGCTATACAATGAGAAGTTTGAAGAACAAATACAGTTGTAAAGCAATAGAGAGATGATTCCTAAAAGGGAGGGCTGGCTGCCCACTCTGTTCCCCAACATTGGTTTTCATCTTGGTGAATTTATCTTCATTCCAGGATCTAAATCTCAGCTAATCAGTTTGAAAACCCAATCTTATAAATACAGCAAGAGGAGACCCACATTAAACAGATTCACAGAGGCTGATGTATATAATCAGAACGTTGATTTATTAATCTCCTCAGAGAAAATCAATTGCTACATAGACCAGGAACACCGGAGTCAGCCACACTAGCGTATTTTCTCTTCTGAAGGCACCCTCTATAGACCAGAGAACAACCTCTAGGAGTTGAGAGCAGTCCCTGGCTGATACCAAGAAAACAAGACTTCAGTTCTATAGCTGCAAAGGAATGAAACCTGCCAATAACAGGAATGATCTTGGAAGAGGACCATGAGCTCCAGATAAGAACACTGCTAACCAACACCTTGATTTCATTTCAGCCTGAATAGAAAACTCAGCCATACTATCCTGGATTTCTATCTACAGAAATGCGAGCTAATAAATGGATGTTGTTTTAAGCTGCTAAGTTTGTGGTTACACTGCAATAGAAAACTAACACACCTATAGACCAATGATTCTCAAAATGTTATTCCCCAACCAGCATCACTATCATCTAGGAACTTGTTAGAAATGCAAATTCTTGGGCCATAAGAATCTGGGGATAGGGCCTAGCAATCAGTACTTTAACAAGGCCTCCAGTTAATTCTAAAGTATATACTAAAGTTTGAGAACCACTCAAGTACACTCTGTTTGTAGGCACAGGCAACCTTTACCTTGTGATTTGATCTTGTCCATGCTTGTATAGATGACCAACATCTTTTCTGACTAGTATCTGCTATTTAGTTTTGCAGTCAAGTCTTTTATTCTTTCAAGATCATAGTATTTAAGAAAATTGTGTAAATTTCCACTGTGATCCTGTGCTTATCGATTTCTAGTTTAACTCTAGGGAGAAACCTAATTTCCCCCTTTAAGTGACAGGCACCTCATTGCTATTCCCCTGTGGTATCTACATTGAACCAGACACTAGGTACAATGTAGTAGTTGTAGTTAAACTACCAAATTGATGTTAAACTACATTATTCTCTAGTTAAAGAATAATGTGACATATGTAAGTCTTTAAGTTTTAGCTGTGTTGTCACCCCAAACTCTATAAACTCATAGAGTTCTGAGTTTCAGCAATCAGTGTTTGCCTGGAAGTGAGCATCCTACCTCAGTATATAAGGAAAACTCATAGGTATAGTAGAAAGAGGCTTGAACAAGCAGCCAAGAGACCTAGGTTCTAGTTTAGGCTCTGCTATGGACTTGCTGTGTAACCTTAAACAAGTAAGTTAACATCTCAGAACCGATTTCCTCATCTGTAAAATAAAAGCCTCTAAGTAAAGCATCTCCTACAGCTAAATCCTTCTGTGGCTTTCTCATTCACAGTGCATTCTTCCAGAAGCAAGACCAGTGCCCTTGATGACAAAAAAGAGCAAGATACAAAGTAGTAAATGATACAGCAACTGGCTTAGTTTGTGTCTCCTAAGAAGAGGAAAAGCCTAGATACCTTCTCATCTCTAGGAAATTACCTTTCGAAGTAAAGAAAAATTTCAATGAAATACTACATATTAACTCTTTTAAAATAGAGAGCTACCAAAACTAGCTTGAGAATTCAAATTAAAATTATGAATGCTAACTTAGTAAGAGCTGTGTATTTGTTACCAAGTTCATTTCATTTGAGAACAGAGATACAGAGCAGTACCTGTAAGCCCCCCCATCTATAAGGTTTTTTTGAGATAGGGTCTCCCTCTGTCACTTAGGCTGAAGTGCAGCAGCATGATTTTGGCTCACTGCAACCTCTGCCTCCCGGGTTCAAGTGGTTCTCCCACCTCAGCCTGCCAAGTAGCTGGGGCTACAGGCGTGTAACACCATGCCCAGCTATTTTTTGTATTTTTTGGTAGAGATGGGATTTCACCATGTTGGCCAGGCTAGTCTCGAACTCCTGACCTCAAGTGATCCATCCACCTCGGTCTCCCAAAGGGCTGGGATTATAGGAGTGAGCCACTGTGCCTGGACTATAAGCCCCTTTTTAATGAAACCTACACTCTGTCAGGTTTCACCTGAAAATTACAGATAATTTGATTGCAAAGAAACTTTACTCTTGTGATCTAATTGATTTCTCTTCACATTAACTTTTCTGAAGGTCTATTTCTCTGGGTGAGAATCTAAGCTAAAGATAGAGACACAAAAAGGATTAAGCTTCTAAAGGAATGAAGTTTGATCTTCCAAAGGAAGAACTTGGAACAATCAAAACCAAACCCATATTCTAGCTTCTAAATACCACCATGTTCAGAAGGTTTCTACATTTCTCTTAAAAGCCATTTAGTCCCAGTAATTCTTCCCAAGCGGTAAAAAGAATTTTCACTTTAAAGTTAACGAATTTTTATGGGTTTTTCTAATTGTATCATACATTCATTTTTATATTCCATTCAATAGATATTCGTTGATCATCTACCATGCTCTCCAGGCCCTCTGCTAGGAACCTGGGCATAAAAGGTATATATAGCGCCTACTCACAGGGAACTTGCATTCCTGGGGTACACAAACTAACAGGCAATTCCATCATGAGACACAATGAAAACTCTAAAATTTAATTCTATCTGATAACAGATCAATTCTACTTAATCTTCTAAGAAATGACAGAATACCATCTCTGGGTTTTAAAGTAAGAGTGAATAAGCAACATACCTTCCTATCATGATGATATCAACTAATAAAACAGAATACTTTATTGTTACTTGTGGTTCTCCAGGGACAAAAAGCATTATTGTGCGTGTGTGTGTGTGTGTTACAATGTACAATTGTTATTTATGACTTATTACTACACAGTACAGCTAACTTTGGAAAATGAGCCCCTATATTTCCCTTTCATATACTCAAGGCCACCATTCACTGGATAAATCCAACATTCATTCAATACAAATTAATGAGTACTCTGTGTTGCAGCACTATGCTAGGCCCTGGGCTAATACAGATGGAGGACTTAGTCCTATCCCCATGGAATTTGCAGTCTAATAGAAGAGACAGCTATATAAACAAATCATTGAAATGGTATGTGAATAGTGCTTTTAAGAGCACATAATCCTAGCAGAGCACAGGGAGTGAACAGACCACTCAGGAGGAAACCAGGTGGGTTGGGGTGGCTGCCTGATCTATAGCTACATTCAATGGTCTGGGTGGAGTAGTTTGGGAAATACAAAAATAAATAAGACAAAGTCTCCATCCTGATCTCCATGGTAAATAGGGAGAGAGATGAAAAAATATAATTTGGGGCACATACATGAGATAAGCCCTTTTACAGAGGGTCAAAGTGCTTTGGAAAAGCAGAACAGAGGATGACTACTTTCTTTTAAGGGCACTGGAGAAGGCTTCACAAAGGAGGTGGTATCTGAGGTAGCTCATTAGCTATACTGTGGAAGGTTCTATTTATACCAGCGGACATAAATTATTTCAGTTCTGAAGAGGTGCTTTTAGATTTTCCCTTAGCTACTTTAAAGTCTTTATTGAGAAACTGCAATAAGCAAATATATTCTCTGTAGAAAGAATCCACCCAAACACCTTGAGATTCTCATTCCATGTATTTCACACATGATATCTTTTAAGTCTGGGAAAGTAGACTAGGAAATGTTTCAAATACTCAAGGGCCTCAAAACATATATGTTGGAAAGTGTACCTAATTTCCAAAAAAGGTCGAATTGCAGAAGAATCCATTTTGATTGGAAAACAAGCTGCTCACTTCTGGTGTGGAACAAATGCTGCAGTTTTAGCGTTAAAGAAGTAAAAAGCACCTCTGCCGTCAAGAAAGTCACGGTACAGCCTCTTCTTCAGCTCAGCAGCAATCTCATACTTATCAATGTGTCACACATTAATACCCATTTTCTTTAGTGAGGGGCTATGGTTTTATGCAGTTATTCAAAGGAGTAGAACACTTCTGACTGCTGCTTCCAATCGTTGCTGACAACGACTTAGGACTAGAAGACTTGAATATAAAATAATCCATAAAGAAGGAAAGTAATTTTGTAACTGCTGAGTATGAGACTTTTTTCTGGCATACACAAAACCTAAATGGCTCCCCCAGAACAACAGCATGCACAACAATAGAGTCAAGGCAGCAAACATGTTCAGGAAATAAGGCTACATAAACTAAGGAAAGTGCTAAGTATGAATATGAATATCTAAAAGCTGATAAAGGAATGATTTTTGTTGTTACTATAGTAAAAAATTATTAGCACAAAAAAAGCATGGCTATAGAACAAAAAACAAAGATGTGTATAATTCAATCTCCCTTATATTATAATTATTGCAACCAAGTTATTCATATCAGATCTAGCACTAGAGAAATCAAGGGAAAACATCAGGATTAATGAAGAGTGCCCATCTAACATAAGATAGTCATTATGAAGATCAGGTATGGGATGACTTGCTTCAACTTCTTAGGTATCATTCTGATAACTCCTTTATAGACTCTGTTTTCATGTGATCCTATGGGACGTTGGTGCTTTCTAAATGACACCATGAGAATGAGTTTCAGTGGAGCTACAGTTCTAAAAACAGAGCCTTCCATCAATTTTCATGGCAGATTACATGATATTTAAGATCAACTGACTAATAATCCAAAAAGGGATTTATCTTTTAAAAAATCTCTTAAATACCTACATGGTTACAATGGCTCCAGAAGTGAGACACTTTTTTCCTTTTCCCAGGAATATCTAATTCTCCTGGCAACTAAACTGACCACAGTCAAATCGCACAGATTTTTTTTTTCTACAAACCTGGATATGTACACATTAACCAAAGTGCTCTGCCACTGCTCACAAATATTAAAGTTCAGCTTGCAAGCACAGTCATTTGCATTGATGAAGCCCCAGTTCTAAGCAATATCAGATTAAGTTCACATTCAGATGAACATAGGGCACTGAGAATTACACAGCCAGTTACTTACGAACGACTGCGTGTGCTTTTCCATTGCAGTTTTTCTTCCAGCTCTCATGGAAACAAGCACTGCCACAGCCCCTTGATGAGCCAGCAGAGCCCAGTCATCTGGCAACAATGACGGGTATCTGGCATCTGAGAGGAATATCAACTAAAGATAATGAGAGAATTAAAAAGAAGTAAATACAAGACAATTCTTTTTCACCCCCTTAGATTCTGCATTTCCACTTGCTTGATTCAGTAATTGTTTTGTTTTGAATGTTGTGTAAATGAATGCTACAGCCCTATGTAATTTTTAAACCACTTTGCTGTGTGTCTCATATGGATCTCAATAATGTTACTGCTGGCATGAGTGCACCATAAAGCATATGACTCCCTGATGTAACATTTTAAATAAGGATACACTTCTCATCTAATGTGACATTATGCAGGAGAATTTCACTTTGTCACCTGTTTGTCATGAGAACTTGAGAAAACTATATAATCTTTTTTTTTTTTTTTTTTTTCCCAGTCAGAGTCTTGCTCTGTCACCCAGACTGGAGTGCAATGGCACAATCTTGGCTCACTGCAACCTCCACCTCCCAGGTTCAAGTGATTCTCCTGCCTCAGCCTCCCAAGTAACGGGATTACAGGTGCCTGCCACCATGCCCAACTAATTTTTGTATTTTTAGTAGAGATGGGATTTCACCATGTTGGCCAGGCTGGTCTCAAACTCCTGACCTCATGATCCGCCCACCTCAGCCTCCCAAAGTACTGAGATTACATGTGTGAGCCACCACACCCGGCCTTACATAATTTCTTTCAACTGTATATATCTCATCATTATAATAAGAATAAGAAAACCTATCTTTTTTCTCCTTAATGGCTTGTGAGGCCTATGTATTAATCAAAAATGAACAAAAATAATTCACAAACTCAGTGACATCAAGGAGCTAGTTTGCTGTTTTACTTAACAAAGAATTATTCTATGGCTTCAAAAAATAGAGCCACCACATGAAATATCTAAGTACAAAAACACACTATATTGTATAGATTTTTGTGTGTGTATGGCTGCTAGAAGTTTGAAATCACCCAAAGTCTTCTGAATCTGCCACTCTCTGAATAAGACAGGTACCAATACCATTGCACCTCTATTAGGAATACAAAGGCTTACAGTAAAATTGGATGAAACTGCTTACTCAGAGTCACTCAGCAGCTCTGTGGTAGGAATGGAAAATAGGCTGAACCCACAGTGTTGGATGGTACTATGAGTCTACCCTTTCCTTCTTCCATTTAAGGACATTTCCAAAATGATAGCTCCAATCTTCATATGTGCTTATTATACAGTGTGCCACCATTACAAAATTTTATTTTTTTTAAAATGGGGGAAGAGTTCCATTCCCCCACATATCCATTTGCCAGATGATTTAAATAGCACATCATAGGTCTCTGACGCACAGAGAGTCCAGAGAGCTAATGCATCATTTTGGAATACTTAAAGCCTGAAGAAACACAGAGTCAAATCATAGCAGGACCAACAAGGCTTTTTATCCAAGATGGATAAATGAAATTCCATGCAGTTGCTTGTGCACAAAGTCTTTTCAATTAGATTTTTGAAATGCAACCAACAGTTTTCTTATTTGCTTGTTTTTTTGTTTGTTTGTTTGTTTGTTTTTTTGAGGTGGAGTCTCGCTCTGTTGCCCAGGCTGGAGTGCAATGGCGCCACCTCAGCTCACTGCAACCTCTGCCTCCCAGGTTGAAGCAATTCTCCCACCTCAACCTCCCGAGTAGCTGGGACTACAGGCGTGTGCCACCACGCCCAGCTAATTTTTGTATTTTTAGTAGAGATGGGGTTTCACCACGTTGGCCAGACTGCTCTCGAACTCCTGACCTCAAGTGATCCACCTGTCTTGGCCTCCCAAAGTGCTGTGATTACAGACGTGAGCCACCATGCCCGGCCAATATCATCTAACTTTTTAAAAGACTAAGTTCCTGTCCAGGTGTAGTAGCTCATGCCTGCGATCTCAACACTTTGGGAGGCCAAGGTGGGAGGACTGCTTGAGCCCAGGAATTCAAGACCAGCTTGGGCGACATAGTGAGATCCTGACTCTACTAAAAATCAAGAAGAAAATTAGTCAGATGTGGTGGTACACGCCTGTGATCCCAGGTACTCAGGAGGCTGAGGTAGAAGGATCACGTGAGCCTGAAAGGTTGAGGCTGCAGTAAGCCATGATCATGCCACTGTACTCCAGCAGCCCTGGAGGAGACAGCAAGACTCTGTCTCAAAAAAAAAAAAAGAAAAGAAAAAGAAAAGAAAAGAAAAGATCATTCCTGACATTTATATGGTTAATTTTATTTTTATGGAACAGGCACAGCAAATCCCCTCCCTGGAAACAACCTTACAACAAAGATAAGCTATGCATTTGTGTGTGTGTGTGTGTGTGTGTGTGTGTGTGTGTGTGTGTGTGAGATTTATACAAAGGAGAGCATATTACACATACCATTCTCGTTTTGCTTTATTTAATAAAGCATCTTGGATTTTGTTCCATTACCACTTCTACCAGAACTTCCTCATTCTTTTAACAAGTTGCACAGTATATTCCGTAATATACTGATTCAGTCCCCTATTGATGACAATTAAGTTGTATCCAGTCCTCTGCTATTGTAAGTATTGATGCAATAACTATACTTATGTCAGTCATTTTGCTCAAATGAAAAATACAAATGTAGGAAAATTCCTTAAGTGGAATTGCTCAGTCAAAGGATACATGCATTTAAGTTTTGTGTTTTTTTTTTAATAGATTGGCCTTCATAGAAGTTATATCTATCAGTTTATCATTACATCAAAAAGTATAAAACCAACTGTTTTCTCAAACCCTTTATAGTCAGTTTTGATCGAGCTTCTTTATCTTCAATAATATGATATATCATGTTTTCCATTTAATTTTCATCATGAGTGAAGTTTGATATATTTTTCTTAAATTTTAAAAGCACTTGTGCTTAGTTTTCTGTGATCTGTTCTTATCCTTTACCCACCGCTGGTCATTGTTTTCTTGTGTATTTGTAGATGCTCTGTATTCAGTAGGGAAAATAGTCTTGGTCTGTGATGCATGTGAAATCTCTTCTCCAGATTTTCATTTTTCATTTGACTTTGCTTACAATGGATTTTCTTGTTATGCATAAATTTTATTTCTTAGTATTTAAAGTTAGTTATTTTATGGCTTCTGGGCTTTATATTATACTTGAAAAGATATGTAGAAATTATCTTAAATAATCTTAGATGGTCTTCCAATACTTTTTTAATTTTATTTTTCACATTTAAATCATTGTTCCACCCAAGGATTTATTTTTAGAAAAGGCTTAAGATATAAATTCAACTCCATTTCTTTGCCTAATGGTAAGATTTATTGACTGCTCCAATGTTTATTGTGATATGCAATGCCAACATTATCTTATGGGAAATATATATATGTATACATATCTTATACTCCTTCCACATTTATTTTTGGATGTCCCATTTTTTTCCATTTAACTATCTATGCCAGCACCACAGTCTTTAAGTTATTGTAGCTTAATACTTTTTACAAAAATTGGTCTAGTCCCACCTCAATGCTCTTCTTTCTCAGAATCTGTCATTATGAATTCTTTTACTTTTGTAAATTTTTTAGTTGAATCACTTGGTTTTTCCAAATATACAATCATATTACTTAGAAGGTATGGTTAATATGCCTCTTTTCTAGTTTTTTTTTTTATTTCTAATTTCTTTTTCTTATAAGACTCCTTTGTCTAGTGCTACTATAACAATACTAAATGATAGTAGGAATAAAGGTGATCATTGGCATAATAAGTTTATGGAAATGTTTCCGGAATTCCCTATAAAGCAAGGTGCTGACTTTTTCATTTTTAGGTTAGTAAGAGGGCACTTACCAAGCTAAGAATTGTGGATCCTTAGATCACTTGACTAGGAGATAGAGATGCAGTCATATGGTACAAACCAGGGCTGTTACTCCTCAGCAAGGAGGAATAACGCCTCTTAGAAGCGTGGTAAGCAGGTGCCATAAAACAGGTCTACTACAATTTCTCACTGCCTGGAATCATTGGAAAAGTTTCATAAATGCTCTGGCTTTCAGGTTCTTCACTTTTACAATAAAGCTGCTAAAGCCTGGTTGCAAAGCTGTTATAATGATTAGAAATAATATATGTAAAATGCCTGATGCACAAAAGTCACTCAATAAGTGACAGCAGTGTGATTAATCTATGAGATAATAAAAAGTTCTAACTTGAACACACAAGAGAAAAAAATAACTTCCAAGGTGTAAAGACACAATGTCATGAACTCAGGGACACTAACTTCCCTATAACCCATTCCTCCATATTAATTTTTACTTTACATTATACCTCCTCTAAAGAAACTGTTACAGAGAATCACACTCCTAGCAACATGATAGAAGACTAGTACATAACACCTAAAATATAAAATGTCTTTTTAAGCACAGTTCAGCTGGAGAGTAACAGAAATAAATGTAAGCCAGAAACAACTGAAAAAAATAACATTTCTCAGAAGGAAAAAAACTTGGGAGGATTCTTTCCTGAGAGCAGCTGACAATCCTTAATGAACTAGAGCCTGGGTTCTAAATGGGCACATGGCAAGAGAGTTGGGAGAACAGCAGACAGAGCCCAGGCCCAAGCAGGATAAGAGATTAAATGAGGACCTTTACTTAAAGCTGAGACTCCCAGACTCCCAAAGGGTGACCCCCTTAGTGGGCAAACTAAGAAAAAAACCCACCTTGAAGCAGGAGACCTGCCCTTCTCAGATGTGGCTCTGGATATATCAGGAAAAAAAAGGGCAGGGAGCAAGGGTCTTCTCCATTCATTCATTTTTTCATTCAATGAATATGTATCGAGGGCCTGTTTTTGCCAGGCACCTTTCCAGGCACTGGGTAACAAAGATCTCTGCCCTAATGAGAATTTCTATCTAAAACCTGGCTAATGTGATTTAGGGCTAGAAACTTAAACCACTTATATGGCCTAAACACCTGCAGCTTAGAAATTACCATCAAGAACCGCAGCCTGGACAACATGGTGAGACCCAGTCTCTACAAAAAAATTGGAAAAATTAGTTGAGTATGGTGGCACTTGCCTACAGTCTCAGCTACGTGGACAACATGGTGAGACCATCTCTACAAAAAAATTAGAAAAATTAGTCGAGTATGGTGGCACGTGCCTGCACTTGGGAGACTGAGATGGAAGGATTACCTGAGCCCAGGGAGGTCAGGCTGCAGAGAGCCATGATCGCACAACTGCACTCCAGCCTGGGTGACAGAGTGAGACCCCGTCTCAAAAAAAAAAAAAGAACTGGTTTGGTGGTGCCCCTGCATCTGAAGTGTTCACAAGCATCTGATGGGAGCAAATAGGAATCTTCCCTTGAAGAAGATACTTTAAACACTGGCCTCAAAGAATTTTAAAAGATAAAGTTCCTGAAATGAACGAACACACACACACACACACACACACACACGCAAATAACACACACATGAGCTATTGTAAATGAGGATCAAGTCAAATGAGAAATCATAATGAAAATTTTAAAATATTTTGAACCAAATGTGAAAGCATTATAAAAATATCCACAGAGCTCAGAATACACCTGCACCATGGCTATGGACAGATGTGTTGTCCTCACAACTCCTCTGTGCCCAAGCATATCTTACCCTTCTTCTCATTGCTGCAATCTGCATAAATTTGGTATACAGGTTACAAAAAATCCAATAAATAAAAGAAATATTTGACAAGACAGTGACGGAGACAAAGATATTTTTGGAATTACATTCAGAGTCTATGGCTCTTTCTTCCTTTTTGTTGGGGAGGGGGCACACTTCCTTTAAATGTCCTCATTAGGAACTGTCACAGGTTGGAAGAGCATAAGGAGTCATGACAACTAAATGCAATGTGGGATGCTGGATTAGATCCTGAAGCAGAAAAAAGGATATTAGTGGGGAAAATTGGAGAAATTTAAAAGATGTCTACAGATTACCAAATAGTATTTTATTGGTATTAATTTCCTGATTTTGGTAACTGCACTATACTTATGTTAGATATTAACATTAGAGGGAGCTGGCTGAAGGATATATGGAAACTACTATTTTGTCTACTGTTTTGTGATACAGATTTTTTATAACTTTTTTTTCCAAAATAAAAAGGAAATAAATATCCTTGTTGATGGCAAGTTGTTATTTTTTAAATTATAGAACTGATTTTGAAAAGAAAAAAATGCAGAACAAAGGTTAGTGAAAAGGTCAGTAATCTATTTGGGTAATAAATTTCTTTGCAGGGGAGGGGTTGATTTAAAAAATATGGTGTGACTTTAAGTCCATGTGAGACTGTTTTCTTTTACAGTCCATAAATGGCTTCTAACAGCAATTCAAAAGGACGAGTTCTAAAAATATTTCTTGCAATGACAGCATCGTTGGATTAGTGTAAAGAGTGGCTACATTGAAGAATAGCACTCATTTAAACAGTATACCTTATGGTATATTTATTTTTAAAAATCACTCCTCATTACCTTATGGTCACACCTCAGGGTGTTAAAGCAATTTCTGGGCACTCAGTAAGTAAAAGAAAAGTTAATTGAATGCAATAATTTGTCATGTCTCCCTCTGCTTTCTAATGCAAGAGTCTAGGTTATTTTTAATCTCTTTTACTATGGAAGATATTCTAATTGAACCTTTTTGATATTTTGAGCAAATTTACTACTTTTTAGCAGAAATTTGCTATTCTATGAGAGGGAAAGGAAAGTCCTCCCAAAAAACAGAGTGGTAGAAAACAAACAGCCTACAGGCAGTGTATGGCCACCAAAGTGAGCTCTCCAGGGTCATATCATTTTCGGTCCCATGGTATATTCTATCTAGACCAATACTGAGCAGCCACCAGACATATTCACCAGTCTGTTGACCATGGTAATTGCAACATTTAATAGAGAATTTATAATCCAGGATCTTGTCCTTCAGTTATTAAGTTGAGATATTCATACATTGAAATTTGTGTTGGAAGGCCTTTGTGTCTCATAATCAAAAAATAAAAAAAAATAAAACTATATGAATATACATAAACAATTACCCAAATAGGCACCATGATCAAGTCTATAACAAAACAGAAGCATTTTATTTCTTTATTTCCCTAATGCAGCAGCATGCTTTCGGATATAGGCCCAAGTCATAGAATAAATGTTTTAATGTCTCTTCCTTTCTGCCACTTAATTTGCCTATATTTTACCCGTCTTGCTTAATAAAATACATGTAATAACATTGTTACCTTCCAAGGGACTTATGTAAATTAATGAATATGGCTGTAAAACATTTTGTAAACATGAAGTGTTACATAAATACTTAAGAATTCTTTGAATGTGCTCATTATATTGCTCATTTTGAACCTTAATATTTACTTATAACTCTACATTTGAGATTTCCCCAAGGAAGAAATTCCAACTTTTCTTGCCTGTAGCTTTATATACTTTTCTTTATATAAGCAAAGTCCAATTCAATAGGACATAGAACTAGGAATAAACACGACTAACCAAAAACCAGGCACTCTAAGCCTGCAAATATAGCTAATCACATTCATTCAGCATTTACACTGCGAAATTACAACAGAAATGTAATAATTTACAGAAAATTAAGCAGTAAAACTTAAAAGTTCACAATATAATGTCATGACTGTCAAATTCTCTGCTTCAACAGAAGACCATATTTTCTCATTAATCAAAGGGCAGAATCCTATGAAAGCTGAAAAAAATTTTATATCTGAGCAAGATTTGAGTAATTTAGCTTCTATTGCTCTGATTTTATATACTTTTTGAATTAATCACTTCAAATCATGCTACTCATGCTTTACATAGCCAGTCTGAAACCATTACCAAATTGAAAACCTAGTTTCATACTAAAAATTACTAAGATGATTAAATGAGATGGTACATAAAATATTCTTCACAATATGTTATGTATAAACACTGAAGAAATAATACTTACACAAATAATATAAAATTAATAATTAACTCTGGCAGATGATCTCACATCCAATAAAAATGAAATATTAACAACTTGGGAAATACTATTAATAATACCTCTATGTGTACATTAAACCCATGACAATGAAACACAACTTGATAACTATTTGGGCCATTTTTGATAATAAGAAACTTATCACGATGAGTGTAACAAAATTAAGAAAACAAATATTCTTGCTGTAACAATTTTAGTAAGTTTTATATATTATAAAATATAACACAGAAACCATCATATGTATCTGCACAAATTTAATGACAAAATGCTGCATATATCCCTCAAAACCTTCAATTGAAAGACAATCACATAAGATAATAAAAATGCCATTCAATGGTAAAATATCAGATAATGGGTCAGTATAAAACAAATGATTTTCTAATAATGTAATGTGGAACCATTTCAATCATGTGCCAGAAAATAATCCAGCTTCACCTTAATCCATTCAGATACAAAACAAAAATATATATAATCTGGTACCAATCACATTGTTCAGTGAGGCTGAAGGGTTGGCTATGGCTTAGGACTAGAAGCTGTCACTAGCAATGATTACGTATTTAGAATAAAATAAGAAAACAAGCAGGATACCACAACTCCTCGGGCACTGTTGAGTTCACACAGGAGAAAAACCATATATATGTATTCAGTGTAGAAAATTCTCACCAAAAGATTAAGTCTTCTTTCATCCCAGAAAATATTCATACTAGAGAGAAACTCTGTTTGTACTGAATGTTGGTGGGCCTTCTGACAGATATCAGAGTTGCCTACTCATCAGAAGATTCATACTTCAGAGAAACCTCATGAATGTAGCATCTGTGAGAAGTCTTTTGCTAAGAAATCACATCTTCAACTACGTCACTAAATTCATACAGGAGAGAAACCTAGTTCATATATGAACTAACTGTGAGGAAGCCTTCAAATGTCAAATATGAAGAAACCCAGAATGCTCATACTTAAGATAAAGCCTGTCAGTGCAGTGACTGTGACAAGGGCTCCATTCAGTTACCCTGGTATCCAGATAATCAGTTCTGAGTATGCATCAGAGCATTCATATATGGAAAAAAAAAACTTATTTGTTTCCTGAAAGTCATAAAGTCTTCTCACAGTAATTAGATCTAATCATAAAGCAGAGAATTCATGTTGCAGAGATCATATGAATATGCTGCATATGGGAAAGCCTTCAACCAGAAGTCGTACTGTGAGAACTCATCCCCAAGAGAACTTGTAGGAATGCCTGGTATGAGGGAACCTTTCCTTATTTGCACCAGCCTCATTAAGTATCACATTTACGTTGAGAGTTTAATGCATGAGGAAGAGCCTTCTTGTAGAACATACTAAAATGTGCATTTCTTTAAATATTAGTGACTTTATGATTTCCAATTTATAATTCTTCATCTATGAACTACTTGTTCAAAACTCTTAGCTATTTTTCTTATGAGTTGTTTTCTTTAATGGGTAAAATTCTTAATAATTATGGATATTAGATACTGTTATTACACATGGTGAAAATTATATCATATCTTTCATTATAGTGTCTTTTACAATAGGGACAATATTGATTAAGCTGCAAGAATTCTTTTCCTGCAGGAAAGCCAAAAGCAGCTGATGTAAATTCTAGTAAGAATTAATTTTTAAAAATCAATAAACCAACTTAGCATTTTTAAACATAAATATGCTATTGTACTCAGCATCTATAAAATATTTTCAGGCAAAAATTAGACATGATAGGTCAAAATCTTACAAGTTCAGAGAACTTTAAGAGCCAAATTTAAGAGCATGTTTTTGTAATTTAGGGAAAACACTGTCTAATTATATAAAGTAAATTTTCTATGTAGCAAGTTTATTTAATTCATAAAGAAACAATGATGACATGTCCACTACAAGTGGACTATATTCTTAATACCTTTATAGTGAAGTCTCACTAACTGGGTGTTAATTGCACTAGCTCAAAAAGCATCTAGCAGGTATTGCTTTGTATGACCAAAGAAGACTATCTTCTGGAGCTGGTGAGCTTGCTGCCACTTTTCCCTCTGAATTCAGCTCAGATAAAACCAGCTGGGGGCACAGCTGCAGCCCAGCTGCCAACTTTGATTTCCTATGGCTGCACTAAAAACAATCACCCCAGAGTGATCACATGATAATTAAATCTGAATTACTACAGCTGAGGCTTACAATATTAAAAATTAAAATTTGCTAAGAATTCTGAAAGACTATCTGCATAAATAATTAGATTTGTGACTGTGTCAGCATGTATCTCTATGCACATTCTGTCATCTATCTTAGTCCAGGGAGCTAGGCACCCTATGAATCAAGTGATTTCTAACTTCAGCCATAGGAGAGACTGTAAATTTGTATTCTAAATCATGAAAAAATAAAGAAGATGTGGAGAGGATGGCAAGCGAGATCTCAAAGGAGGACAGTTGAGATTGAACCTCAATGAATTATGGAAGACCATTGTTAAATAGGGCTGAAAACATAAAAATTCAATGGAAGGAGAGACTCCAGAGACTAAATCTCAATGAGTGCAATGTTATACTAGGACTCCTAATTCTGAATGCTAACTGAATTTCCTATATGAGGTTATACTGTGACTAAGTTGTGCTTCCATAGTAAAGCTCCAAGGGCTTTTAAAAATTCCTTTAAAGGCAATTCCATGTAATAACACCATACCTACTGCTGGAGGGCCTGGCAGAGATCCTACTATGAGCTAGCCTCTTGCAGGAGAGTTAGAAGATTGCAGAGCAAAGCTTTTTGGAGGATAAGCCATAGGAACACATGGCCAAACAACAAGCAATGAGGTCTAGGGGAGCAGAGAGGAACAGTGCACAGGTAACATAAGTTCAGTGCCTGGAAAGCACAAAGTACAATCACAAATCAAAGGCTTAATAATGTAATACTTATCACCGCAGGTGACCATCTGCTTTGAGTCTGTTATGGGATGTAATTGCTCCCTTCTTGCTGACAGCCATTTCAGGAGACCCAGGTGGCACTTCTGGCAACCTGCCCAAGATGGTCCTTTCCCTTTGTATTTTGGCAGGAACAGAGAGGTACTGGACAAAGGAAGTAGTTTGGTAAACATTACCAGATTTTCAGTTTACCCAAAATCAAAGTACGTAGGATGGTATTGTAGTGGGGTTGTGTTGTATTTACTTCTCAGGAAAGAAAGAACTGCCACACATTCAATATGTGAAAGAAAGCCTTGAAAGCAGACACCTACTCACCAAAAGCAAATAATTTAAGATGGATGAACTGAAAAGACATGTAACAGCACAACCACATGAGAGCTTTTGTGTGTATAAATTTGCTTGCTTTTAAAACCACTGATATCCTGTTTCTGAAAACTTATTCCTAGCCTCTATTCTCCTCTAATAGAACCCAATCAGTTTCTGACAGCTCGTTCCCAAACAGCTGTCTTTCATTTAATTTCATTTAGTGTGCAAACCGTTTCAAGTTGCATGCACAAGCATACTGTGAAGAATTCATTTTCTCTAGTTTCCTGGTGACAATAAAAGAATTTAATAATAAAAAAAAAAGTTGAACTTTGGCCTCAAATGTTGCTGTCCTGCCGAAATGGTGAATTATACAAGTGGAAGTGATCCAAAGGTTACTTGGTCCACCCCCTACAATGCAGAAAGAGCCTAAACAGATCCTTTCATGTAATTATCTTACTTGTCATTTTAAAATCTTGTAAGAAAAATTCCACATTCTCACTAAATAAATTTGGTCCAGACCTTGATAATCTGAAGAATGAACTTCCTCAGGGATAAGTGCAGGGGGAGTAAAAGGATTTAGGACTCACAACCTGGAATTAGTCAAAATATAGAATTGAAAAACAGGTACGATTCTAAATGCACATACAGGAGAATATCAGGGAAGATTTTTGTAAAGGAAGCTGAGTTCTTAAAGAAGAGAGCCACAATATCGCATAATAGATCGTGGGCTTTAGAGTTTAATAATCATGGATTAAAATTCTACCAATGCTAAGGTATAGTTCTCTCATCTCCAAAATGGGTATTAACAACAACATTTAATGTGCTCTTATTCTAAGTGCTTTACATGTATTAACTTATAGATAAATGCTTATACAATAAAGTTGCATGGATTAAATAATGTTATTAGGGTGTTTAGTACAGTTCTTACGTTCAATAAATAGTAATAATTATTTTTCCCACTTCTGCTTATGAAACCAGATATTCTCACCAATAAGACTTTTGGGACCCAAATATCTAAAAAGAGAGACCAAAGTAAGTAATGCAACTTTGCTCCCTCTCTCTTTTCCTTTCATCCAAGGCAGGAAACAATCTTGAGACAGAGAAAGGGAGGTGATTCAGTTTTGTCTCTTTACCTAAGTAATAATGGTAAGAAGAGGGGATTGTGGAACAGTATGAACACCTTTCAGTTTCTTTCGACACAGATAATCACTTCATCCTCCACTTTTTTCCACCCCTCTTATGTTCACTGTACCATTCTCTGAGTTTCAAATCCCCTAGGATCTTGAATGCCACAGAGTGCCTCAAAGAACAAGTCTACTGTCCCTTGCAGACAGCTTTGTCCCTATCTTAAATTTCCACCTTTCACAAAAGACATGGTAAACTTACTTTCCAATTTCCTAGCATACTAGCTCCTGAGTATTATGGTCCTTGAAATTAGCAGACATTTATGAACTTCAGTGAAATTTGGACCTAGAGTCTCCAATCTATTGGCAGTACTTACATCTCATCATCTTTCCAAGTAATAAAACCAGGACTCTCTGTGTGATCTTTCTACGTGCAGTTCATCCAAAGTTTACACTATATTCCTCTTTGAGTTTAAGTTTTGGCTGAAGTAAGTATGACAAAGATTTGGAAGGCATTGATTGTAGGGATACTTAGCATTCAATCTGACGAGAGGCTAAAATATAATCCATTTTAAATGGGAAGACCAGACATGAAGTTGGTATTACCAATGCCTCATGTTATCAAGTACTGCTGCCCACTCTTTCCTGTCCAGAGCTGTATTTCCATCACTAGCAAGAATGCCTGGGCCAATCACCACATTCAGAATCATGGCTTCTTGCTATCTATATACTCCAGGCCCCAAATAACTGGTTTCTTTCTCCAATCACCCTGAAAAAGAGGGAATATTATCTAGCAACTACAGCAGAGGATTCCTAGGCACACTTCTGGAGAAATGCACTGGGAATGCTAATGGAAAAGAACCATACCCCAGCAAAGATTTTATCTTCTCTTTCTAGCAAGCTTATTTTTTCCCTCAGAAAACTTTGCTTCCTGTTATATAATGCTTTGGGTAGGACACTCACACATCTCATTAGCACCAGGCCAGAGCACTCAAGAAATAAAACCTACTTCGATACCATGTTTACAAAAGAGAGATACATGTATGAATTCATACCATAAGCTCGTCTCACAGCCACATTGTAAAAGTCATATTCAACTTGCCTGCATTTTATCAAACCATTAATCATTTCAACACTGACCCCCACCCTCAAGACTCTTATGCTCTGGCCAGGGAGCATTTCAAGTGTGTGGCCATCAAGTGCTATGAATAACAGAGAATGCAGGAAAAGCAGTTTCTAAATCAAATCCATACTCTTGAAAATAAACACGTTTTTTAATGACATAATTATAACAATATGCCACTCTTGGCTTGAAAAGTAATATAACATTAAGTTTTTTTAAAAAGGAATCAAGAAGAAAATATATCATATTGCTCTGTATCAGTTTTTGCCTGTATATAGTAAGGCTAGTTAGTATAAAGTAAGGCAATAGACAATCAGATTGATAAAATAATGAAAACTGAAGATCCTCATGGACAATAAAGGTTGAGACTATATTGTACTCGAATTGCAATAACCCAGACACAAACAGATAATTGAAGTGGTGGACTAAATCCAAATCACCAAAGCCAAAGTAATAGGTTTAAAAAATATATATGTAACAATTTTATTGAGATATTACTCACATATCATAAAATTTGCCCTTTTTAAGTATGTAATTCAGTGTTTTTAATGTACTCACCAAGTTTTATAACCATCACCAATATCTAATTCCAGAAAATTTTCATTACTCTGAAAAGAAACCTGATACTCATTAGTAGTCACTCTCCCCTCCCATTCCTCCCTCTCTCTAGATCCTGGCAACAGCTTATCTCTCTTCTGTCTCTATGAATTTGCCTATTCTGAACATTTTGTATAAAAGGAATTATACAACATCTAGCTATTTGTGATTAGCCTCTGTCACTTAACAGAATGTTCATCCATGTTGACGTATGTATCACTACTTTATTCCTCTCACTACTAAATAATATTTCACTGTACAAGTATACCACATTTTGTTTATTCGTTCATCAGCTGAGAGACATTTAGGTTGTTTCCACTTTTTGACTATCATGAATAATGCTGCTATGGATATTTATGTACAAAGTTTTGTATAGACACATTTTTAGTTCTCTTGGGTATATGCCTAGATGTGGAATTGCCGGGTCCTATGATAACGCTATGTTTAACTTTTTGAGGAATGTGAGTTCCAATTTTTTTATATCCTCACCAACACTTCTTATTGTCTATGTTTTTTATCATAGCCATCCTAGTGGTATAAAGTGGTATCTTATTATGATTTTGATTTGTATTCCATCAATGACTAATGCTGTTGAGCATCTTTTCATATCCTTATTGGCCATTTGCACATCAACTTTGGAAAAATTCTATTAAAATTATTTATCTACTTTTAATTATTTGTCTTTTTATTGGTGTATTATAAGAGTTCTCCATATTTTCTGGATACTAGACCCTTATCATATGTAAGATTTGCAATTACTTTCTTCTTTTCTGTGGACTGTCTTTCAAGGTCACAAAGATTGTGCTTTATGCCTCTTTCTAAGAGTTTTATAGTTTTAGATCACACATTTAGGTGTCTGATCCATTTGATATGTTGTGTAAAGCACCAATTCAACTTCATTCTTTTGTATGTGGCTGTCAAATTGTCCCAGTATTATGTGTAGAAGAGACTCCTCCTCAGTGAATTGTCTTGGCACCCTTGTAAAAATTCAATTAATCAAAAATGAAAGAGTTGACTTCTCAACTCTCATTTATGATTCATGGATCTGTATTTTTATCCTATGCTAGGACCACACTGTTTGGATTACTATAGTTTTATAGTGAGTATTAAAACTGGAAAATGTGAGTCTTCCAACTTTCTTCTTCTTTAAAAGATTGTTTTAAAGAATCTTATTATGGCTATTCTGGATCCCAGTGAATTTTAGTATTGATTAAGGTTTTGATAGGAATTTTGTTGAATATGTAGATCCACATAGAGAGTATTTCCATCTTAACAATATTAAGTCTCCTGATTCATGAATATAGGACATCTTTCCATTTATTTAGGCTTCTTTAATTTCTTTCAATAATGTTTTATAATTTCAGTGTGCAAATCTTATACTTTTGGGGGTTCAATTTATTCCTTAGTATTTTACGTTTTTTGATGTTCAAAGTACTAGGTTTTAGCATCTCTTCTAGCTATCATGAAGCACTAAGGTTAAAAAGGAATAACTGTTTATAGACTTCACATCCTACGCTATATCCCTGTCAGCTTAACTACGTCATAGCCAAGCATGTTTATACCAATCCTGAATGTTTATAAACATCTTAATGAAGAGAGAAATAATACTGATCTATCTTGAGGCAGGAGAACAGAGCAAAGTACAGACTGGAATCAAATAGATTGGTCATTCATAGGCTATAAAATGCTGAAAAATGTGTTCTCCTTCTGTAGCCTCAGTTATCTCATCTATAAAATTAAGACAATATCTGCCTTGCAAGGTTTTATGTGGATTAGAAACAATATATTTATGGGCCAGGACTTTGTCTTATTAACTATTATTTCTTTGGCTCCTAAATCAATGCCGGGGGCATAAAAGGTGCTCAATGAATACCTGTTAAATGAGTTTTTTAAAAGTCTAATGTAGTACCTACCAAAAATAAGGGCTCAATAAGTGACAGCAATGGTTATCATCATCTTCATCACCATGAGATTATTGACTTTAGCATAAATAACCCAATGTCCCAATGAAGTACTAAGTAAGCTGAATCACAGTGCTACCATACCCTGCATGGAATGGAAATACAAATAAATTTAGCCAGAGGCAATGCAAACCTGGTAAGAACAAAGGAGAACTTTAACAACTCCAATGTGACACAAACACTGCAGTTCATTTAAAATTAACTTTTACTTACTTAATATTGTTGAATATGGAAAAGGCTAGAAAACATTGTGCCAGATAGGGCAAAATGTTCAAGGTTTCACAGAACAACTGGAAATTAAAAAAACCCACCATATCTACTTTATATTGATTATAATGAGATATTAACCAGGCTAGAAAGTACTCTAATTTTTTTTAAATGAAATGATTGTTGAGTTATTTTTCTGTATATTTCCTTAAGTTCATTTTTTTAAGTAAGAAACAAAAGTAGAAATGATAAAAATAAAAATAAACCCACAAATATGCCAAGCTAGAAACATCTAGTTTCTGGGTTCTTATAGTTTCTCAAAACTTAATAGAAATATTTGTAAAAATAGGAAAACAGAACAAAATGAATGCTCAAACCAAAATTCAAGTCCAGTTACTATATGCAGCCTCTAAAATGCCTTCTGCTGTTTCAACTGACCGCTTTTTCATTTCCTGCAGTTTTATCTTCTAAAAAGATTAAGAGGGAGCTAGTGTTTTGCATTTAAAACATGGCAATAAGACTCTGAAACACTTTAAACTTGGCACTAGTCATTACTAATTGGTTTAAAAGCTAATTTTTCCCACTTCTATTTCATTCCCATAGTTGCAAATCAAAGGAAGATGATCTTTTAGAGGACCCAATAAATAGAAGGCATATAATCCTATCACTAATATTGCTAAACCTTGTTTCTGTGCTTGTAAATGCTGCTTGTTTCACCAAACAAAAGTGGTTGCTTTCATTGAAGGAGAGAATTTAAAAGACCTTTCTTACTATAATAAAAGCAAAAGTCTACTTATAATTACAAATACTTGAAACTTGGAGTCTGAAATGAAATTCCAATTATTGTGATCCTGGTATGCATTTTGCAAAAATTTGAAATTCTTCCTTTCATCCTTTTAAATTAATGACAAAACCAATCTATTTTTAAAATCTTTAAATAATGCATACTTAGTAAAAAACAAGAAAACAAAAAGTATAAAATAATGTAAAATTCTCCCATCCTGACCCCCAGGCCCATAGTCCTTCTCCTCAAAAGAAACGGGTTTCTTATTATTAACAACCTGAAATTTTCCATACATAGGCAAGTATAATTCAATCATACATATATAACACATACATACATAAAATCATGTACATACATCAATCTTTAAATTATCATTTCATGACTATAACAAAGTAACTAGAGAACCTAGGAGCTTGAAGCAATGTTGCAGAGCATTTACCAATCCTCTTGTTTTACACAGGTCACAAAACTGAAGCCCAATTAGGTAAATTGTCTGAAGCTATTCCTAACCACTTAGAAGCTCCGAAATTTTGTTTCTTCCATGATTTTAAAGATACTGCTATCTCCTAGTAGACCTGAGAATATGTTTCTCACACAGGAAAAAAAAAAAAAAAAAAAAAGATTCCTGGAGTTCAAAGTAAATATGTTTCAAACTAAAGTTTCTCCAACAGTTTCAGTATCCATTGGGGTGGGAGGGTGTGGTCATTAAGTTTCATCTGACACAACAGTTCTGCCTGGGCAGACTCAACAGCCTATTTACATCTGTATTCTTAAGAAAACTAGTAAAAATAAAGTGTAAACTTTATGAATTTCTCCAACTCCTGTGCAGGCATAGTAAAATCATGGATTTGATTTTCTCAGTTGAGTGCTTAAGAATTCAGAGAGCTAACAAGTCCCAACCTGTACCCTACATAATACACAAATAACAATATCTCATTAAGTAGCTCAAGAGGGAAAGTTCTTGGTTTCATCAAAAGTGAATGAAGTCTATCGTGGATTTCTTGTAATCCACTTATAAGAATCATGTGGGCCAATATTCACCCAATTGGTATGTGAGCAGAGACATGATGTCAACAGTGTCTGGAGATAACCCTATTCCAAAGCCACTGTGTTCAGAGAGACTCCTGCAGTGATGAAAGGTACTTTACTGAATGACTGCTAGTAGAATATGCAACGAAGTGGGGAGATTAGATAACTGAATTTTAAGACACAGAATTCAGTTTTGGTCTCACCATGTCAACCCTAGATGTAAGTGCTTTGTTTCTCAGTTTACCTGCTCTTTTAATTGGTGATAATATTATTTATTGGTTTGGGAGCTTCAGAAACTTTTGACAACGAAGGCCTTGCTCAAAGAATCTACCATGCTTTTCCAAGCTCTTAAAAACAAAACAAAACAAAACATGTAGAAGCAGTTGTTTGCCCTCCCTCACATCTTTGCAAGCTTCCACAGAAGCCAGAATCTTTATTCTCTATTATCTATTATATAATAATTTGCTGATTCTTTAAACCTTTCTAAATCACACAGAAATAGAAACTGCCCCTTAAGCCTGACCTGGCACTAAACCTACTAAAACTTCTGTAGATTGTTAGCAGTAAAAATGCCAAATAAAAATCTCCCGCATACACTCTCTCACTCTGTGTACGTTGTTACCTTGAGTTTCTGGGATTTGTCTCCAACATAAACAGTACTCATGTCACATTGAAGGAGGTTACCTCAGCTCTTCTGAAACCTGTGACTGGGTAAGTTCTATTCCCTAAAACAAACACAGCAGGAGGATGGGCCTGGCAAGCCACAACCCTAATACTGAAAAATGCAAACTAGTGCTTCTAATAGAAGACAAAATATATTGAACATGCAAAATTCCCTACATTTTTACAGGAATAATTACATTTCTCATCCATAGAACACCTTTCTTTGGAGGGGTTATTTGATCCTAATGTTTTTTTTTTAATTAATTTTTTAAATTGTCTTCTCCTTATCTGAAGTGGTCTGAAACAGTCAAGAATATATTTTCTTCTCCTTTGTCCTTGCGGGTAGGACATGTTCTTATTCAGTCTATCCTCTAATGAAATCTGGAGAGACTTCCCTTCCTCAATTTGTACTAATACTTTAAATTAACTTTGCACACTAGAAAAAAGAAATGAGAAATGGGTGCAGACACAAACATTATAATGAAATAGTCACAGCAACCTACACTATATTCATAAGAGCAATAATTTAGAATCTTAGTTACTGGCATCTAATAATCTATTTCTTTTGTTTTTGTTCCTCACCTTCTGGTTGCCTGCCTTTGGGCCACTTCATTTTATGTTTTTTATCATCATACTCTTCATGGAAAGAAAATAAACATGAACTGAAACTCAATGTGGTAATTTATTTCCTAGTTTCTCATAAGCGGTGTGATAGAAAAAGATTGAAACTATTATGATAACTCCTGAGGTTTTGAATTATACAGGGAATATATTTATTTTATTCATTATGTTTTATAAGTCAGTAAACTGCTATAGTCTACTTATGCAATACTGAGCTCTAAGCAGCTCAAAAGACATGCATTGGTGTAGGGGTTGATATGGTTTGGCTATGTGCCCACCCAAATCTTTTCTTGTACTTTGCATAATCCCCATGTGTCATGGGAGGGATCCAGTGGAAGGTAATTGCATCATGGGAGTGGTTACCCCCATGCTGTTCTTGTGATAGTGAGTTCTCAACGTGATTTGATGGTTTTATGAGGGACTTTTTCCTCCTTTTGTTCATTCTTGTCTCTCCTGCTGCCATGTGAAGAAGGACGTGTTTGCTTCCCCTTCTGTCACGATTTCCTGAAGCCTCCACAGCCCTGTGGAACTGTGAGTCAACTAAACCTCTTTCCTTCATAAGTTACCCACTCTTGGGTATGTCTTTATTAGCAGCATAAGAACAGACTAATACAGTAAACTGGTTCCAGTAGAGTGGGGTGCTGCTATAAGGATACCCAAAAATGTGGAAGCAACTTTGGAAGTGGTAACAGGCAGGGTTTGGAACAATTAGGAGGGCTCAGAAGACAGAAAAATGTGGGATATTTTGGAACTTCCTAGAGACTTAGAGGGCTCAGAAGACAGGAAGATGTGGGAAAGTTTGAAACTTCCTAGAGACTTGTTGAATAGCTTTGACCAAAATGCTGACAGTGATACGGACAATGAAGTCCAGGTAGAGGTGGTCTCAGACAAAGATAAGGAACTTTTAGGAACTGGAGCAAAGTTCACTCTTGTTATGCTTTAGAAAACAGACTGGTGGAATTCTGCCCCTGCCCTAGAGATCTGGGGACCACCGAACTTGAGAGAGATGGTTTGGAATTGGAATTTATGCTTAAAAGGGAAGCAGAGCATAAAAGCTTTAAAAATTGCAACCTGACTATGTGATAAAAAAGAAAAACCCATTTTCTGAGAAGAAATTCAAGTGGACTGCAGAAATTTACATTAGTAACAAGGAGTCAAATGTTACTTGCCAAGACAATGGGGAAAATGTCTCCAGGGCATGTCAGAGGTCTTCATGGCAGCCCCTCCCATCACAGGCCCAGAGGCCTAGGAGGGGAAAATGGTTTTGTGGGCCAAGCCCAGGGTCTCCTTGCTCTATGCAGCCTTGGGACATGGTGCCCTGTGTCCCAGCTGCTTCACTCCAGCCATGGTTAAAAGGGGCCAAGGTACAGTTCAGTCCATTGCTTCAGAGAGTGCAAGTCCCTGGCTTTGGCAGCTTCCATGTGGTGTTGGTCCTATGGATGCACAGAAGACAAGAATTGGGGTTTGGGAACCTCCACATAGATTTCAGAGGATGTATGGAAACACTTGGATGTCCAGGCAGAAGTCTAATGTAGGAGTGGAGCCCTCATAAAGAACCTCTGCTGGGGCAGTGCAGAAGGGAAATGTGGGATTGGAGCCCCTGCACAGAGTCCCTACTGGGGCACTGCCTGCTGTGAGAAGAGGGCCACTGTCCTCCAGACCTGAGAATGGTAGATCCACTGACAGCTTCCACCATGTGCCTGGAAAAGCCAAAGACACTCAACGTGTCTTTGTTGAGTGAAACAAAGCCTGTGAAAACACCCAGGAGGGAGGCTGTACCCTGTAAAGCCACATAGTGGAGTTGTCCAAGGCCACGGAAGCCCATCTCTTGCATCAGTGTGACCTAGGCATGAGACATGGAGTCAAAGGAGATCATTTCAGAACTTTAAGATTTGACTGTCTCACTGGATTTCGGACTTGCATGGGGCCTGTAGCCCCTTTATTTTGGCCAATTTCTCCCATCTGGAATGGGTGTATTTACCCAACGCCTGTACCCCCATTGTATCTAGGAAGTAACTAACTTGTTTTTGATTTTACAGGCTCAGACAGAAGGGACTTACCTTGTCTCGGATGAGACTTTGGACTTAGATTTTTGAGTTAATGCTGGAATGAGTTAAGACTTTGTGGGACTTTTGGAATGGCATGATTGTGCTTTGAAGCGTGAGGACATGAGATTTGGGAAGGGCCAGGGGTGGAATGATATAGTTTTGGCTGTGCCCCACCCAAATCTTATCTTAAATTGTAGTTCCCCTTATCCCCATGTGTCGTGAAAGGGACCTGGTGGGAGGTAACTGAATCTTGGAGGTGGTTACCCCATGCTGCTGTTCTTGTGATACTGAGTGAGTTGTCACAAGATGTGATGGTTTTATAAGGGGCTTTTCCCCCTTTAACTCATTCTTATCTCTCCTGCCACCATGTGAAGAAGGACATATTTGTTTCCCCTTCCACCATGATTGTAAGTTTCCTGAGGCCACCATAGCCCTGCAGAACTGTGAGTCAATTAAACCTCTTTCCTTTATAAATTACCCAGTCTCAGGTATGTCTTTATTAGCTGGTGAGAACAGACTAATAGAGTGGTCAGGATCTGGGTGAAGTTCCTGCATACATATTTGCTAGCTGAATGCCCCTAAGCCAGCAGCAATTTAACCCTTTGGGATTTCTCTTTATTTACTCTTTGCAAAATAGGGAAGAGGGAAATGATCTTTACGGCTCCATATATCTAGACTTTTATGATTTATTTTTAGACAATTCAATATTCATAGCCCCTTTGAGGTAAGTCAAGCTCAAGTAAAACTTATTCACAGAGAAAAAAAGAGTAAAGCACAATGGAAAGGTGAGAGACCAGGGTCCATACCCAGTAAATAAGAGGTGTCGAGTACCACCTGACCTTGAGGCAACTCACTGCACACTAGACAGGGCCATAATGAAAGTCCATCAATCTTTACTGAAAAAATTACTTTGGGCCAGGTGCAGTGGCTCATGCCTATAATCTCAGCACTTTGGGAGGCTAAGACAGGAAGACTGCTTGAGGTCAGGAGTTCAAGAGCCTGGGCAACACAGTGAGACACTGTCTCTAAAAAAATTTAAATAAATAAAATTAGACAATTTCAAAATTAAACCTCTGTGCAACAGGCCAGAGTTTGTGCATGTTCCACAGGCACATGAGTATCCAATATGACTTATAAAATAGTTTTTAAAGCCACTTTTTTTCTAATAAAGAAATTCATATTTGATCAGTTTCCTTCTATAGTTGAGGTCTTTGAAAATACACTTCTATCTTCTTCCTTTCCCATCAAGCTTACCCACGTTGACAGGGGCAAACTCTAATCTGTACATGAACAAAGTCATGAGACAAGAGTCTAATCAGGAGAAAAGTCAAAAAGAACTTCCCCCTCCCTTTGAAATTTTAACTCTTATCCAAGCACTCCCTCTCACCACATACTCCTCTCATAAAATGTGTTTATTTATCTTTGATTCTCCTCAAAGGTGCCTGGAGAAGCCTGTCGAGTGACCTGCCACCTTCCAGATTTAATCGGTTTTCCTCAGTTGTTTGGCAGTTCTAAATGCAGAAACCAAAAACTCTTCTGCTCGACTGGGCTTTCTCAATACAGGCGCTGGCACAGGCCCACACAATTCCATCTAAGCAGAACAACCACAGCATTAAGTTCCCTCCTATCACAAGGGCCCAGTGTTACTTGGTTAGGTTGTCATTCCACCTGTCAGCTGCCACCAGAGGAAAACAAATTTGCAAATTTACACAGTTTTCTTAGGAATGTTCTTTCCTTTTTTTTCTCTTTGGACTCTACATTCCTGTAGCTTCTATTCTTCAAGGGCACAGGGGCTTATTTAAACATAAATTTTTACAACTTAACTGGAAGGGTGCCCTGCTTGCAAATGGAAAACTGCCACAGAGCAGACTTAACTGCAGCAAGCAGGTGACAGAGCAAGGAACAGGATCCAAAATTATGATTTTTTGTGTGCTACTGAAGTAAAAGAATTCAAGAAGGTTTTACTCAGGGTCACAGGCTGGGTTGGAAGGTTGGGAAAAGGAAATCAGTAGTATCTATAACTAATTATGGTGACAGAATTTCACAGAAATCTATAACCTAGGTCAAATATCAAAGACATGAAAACCTAAGACACTTTCACACATCCCTGAGCATCATGATTAAATTCAGATAGTTGGGGATCTGTCCCCAGGACCAGGATCCTATTGTGTTAGGGGCCTCTAAAGAATAAGACTTTATGGGTTCTCTTCCACAACAAAGAGTAGGAAGTGATTAGAAGCTGGGGAGAACAAAGGGACTTTCCCAAGTTAGGGTTTTTCAACTTCATTACATCTAGCAATTAAAGAAAGGAAGAGTTTTGAATTATGACATAATATTGAAAAAGAACAGACTGTATGGTTAAATAATAAACAATGCTGATGTTTAACAACCTTGTCCATTGCTGTCTCCAGAACCCCTAGAACAGAGCCTGGTACACAATAGGAGCACAGAAATGCGTTCTCTCTGCCCAGAACCACCTCCCCAGCAACACTGCCATGGACACAACTCCTCTCTCATTGCATTCAGGTCTCTGCTCAAAGGCTCCCTCTTTCTATATGCCTTGCTTGAGCATATGCTCTAGAATTTCCTTATCCCTCTTCATTTTATTCCTAACACTGTGATATGTTGGTTCTGTGTCCCCACTCAAATCTCATCTAGAATTGTACTCCCATAATTCCCATGTGTTATGGGAGGAACCTGGTGGGAGGTAATTTGAATCCATGGGGGCAGTTTCCCCCATACTGTTCTCATGATAGTGAATAAGTCTCACGAGATCTGATCGGTTTATTGGGGGTTTCCGCTTTGGCATCATCCTCATTCTTCCTCTTGCCACTGCCATGTAAGAAGTCCCTTTCACCTCCTGCCATGATTCTGAGGCCTCCCCAGCCATGTGGAACTGTAAGTCCAATTAAAGCTCTTTTTCTACCCAGTCTCAGGTATGTCTTTATCAGCAGAGTGAAACTGGACTAACATACACATAATGCTACCCAACACTGTATGTCTATTTGCTTACTTTTTAATTGCCTGGGCAGGTACTGTTTTGTTCACCATAGTATTGCCAATCTCTTAAACAAAAGCTGGCACATAATAAGTACTCAATAAAAGTTATGAAAAGAATGAGTGGCTAGAATGGACTATAAGCTACACACTTATTCTATTCCGTATTCAAACAGCCAATAAACAATCACTGGTTATTCATGGAATGTTGGATACCATCTAGGAGTAAAGAACCTGTGTTAAGAGAAAGCCCCTAGATAAGTCAGTCAGTCATGATAACAGTTTAATATGAAAAGAGTCACGAGACTGTGCATACATGGCTATGAGGACAAGGAGGAAAGACATCTGAATCTGACTGGCAAAGTGAGAAGTTATCCAGATGAAGCTTCAGTGAGGTGCTCTGCAGAATGAACAGCACATGGGAGGAAATGGAGCATGCAGCCACATGATGATGCAACAGGGTCAGTAGAGAGACGTGGTGGGAGGTAAGACCAGAAAGATGCAGGGAACTTAGCATGAAAGGCCTTGGCGCTAAACTAAATGAATCCTGGAATAATGTGTGTTTATATATAATTTTAAGAATGATTTGCATTTTAAGAATAACATTTTGATAACTTTGTAGAACATGAATTAGAAGAGGTCAGAATAAAGGAGTATACATTTTTCCAGTGGTCTAGACAGAAGCAATGAAATGAAGAAAACTCATCCCTGTATTCATTCATTTCTTCATTCCTTCAATGAAGGATTCTTAGTGCCTCCTTAGGCAAAGTTGTGCAAGGCACTTGGAATAAGTAATAGCACATGGAAATGGAAAAGAATCTGCTTTAAAGTTGTGAGCAAATGAGTCTGACTGTTGTATATATGGTTTGGGTGACTAGTTTACTTGGGAAGGAAATAAAATGTGAAGTTTCAGATGGTCTAAAGTACCATTTGAATATCCAGTTAGAGACATCTACTAGGCAACGGACAGAAGAACAAGCAGAAAAAGTCATTCCATTCTATATAAACGTTCAAAAACTTCTACATGGCATTCCTTAGAGACTCCAAATTGCCCTACTCCTATTCTCAGATTAAAAAAAAAAAACCAAACTAGTTAAATTTCTTTAGGGAGGCAAATGTTTTCATAAAAATTATGAAATGTACACTTTTACTAAAAAATGCAAACTTAAAAAAATACAAATTATAAGGAGACTACTTTTCAGAAAAAAAGTAGCTCTTTATATTGATACTCAACAATTCTAAAATTGTATGAATGCATTCACCAAGAGAGAAATCCATAATAAACAATAGAAAATGTGTATCAGGTAAAATAAAGGAGGAAAACAAATGAGGAAGATGGATGTATACATGCGATACTCCTAGAAGAAATGTGATTTAACTATCAAGTCAGGAAAGCTTAATTGTCCTTACACATGTTGTTTGTATATTTGCAACCATCACCAGCATAATGATTTGTGGCAGTTTATGACAATTCATTCATTACTGACAAAATAAATAACTAAGAAACATGAAATCAAACAGGAACATAGATAAGAAAATAATGCCAGGAGTAAGACTGGCACACATACACACATATCATCTATTACTTTGCAGCTATTAGAGATGATCTTGCAAATTTGGCTCTAACCTTCCTAGCAACCAAAGTAAAGGGGAAAACACAATCAAATATAAGATTCATAATAAGCATTTTAAAAACATGAAAATGTCATTGTTTCCTGACCTTGAGATCTGAGAAGAATTTCATCTGTAGGTCCTCTCAAAGACGATGGGATGTGGTGTACTAGGTGGGCTCCTCAATGAAAGCTCAATCACAGAAAGAATATTGAATTTTATTCAGCTGTTTGTTATAACATCCATCATTGAAGGCCAGTGATTTAATGTCAAAAAGAAGTAGGAGGAAGGAAGAAAGTACCTCTGCAAGAGGTAAAAGCAGCTGAGTTAAGCACATAGCTCTTGGGTGGTACGACTTGGCCTGAAACTAAAATGCAGATAATCCAGATAAATGGATGGAGAATAAGCCATTCACACAATCTTCTGTAAATACATCTTGAAAATAGACTTTTGAGCAATTGGACAGCAGAGAGTTCAAGTACTCATCTCTAAAAGGCGCCTGAATACAAATTTTCTATGGTGCAGCTTAAAGGTGTCCATATTCAGCAATAACTGAACCAAAGGGCAGGGTTAAAATCCTCTGGAGCCTAATGAAAACATCACACTCTACAAAAATACGGATTTTGTAGAATATCCATGAAAAGTATAGTTTAAGTAGGAAAAAGATGGGCTTTAGAGTTAGGCTTGGCTTCAAATTCTGGTTCTGCTACTTATTACTCTGTGACCCTGGAAAAATCACTTAACCTTTCTAAGTCTGTTTCTTTTTTTTTTTCTTTTCCTTTTTTTTTTTTTTTTGAGACAGAGTCTCGCTCTGTTGCCCAGGCTGGAGTGCAGTGGCGTGATCTTGGCTCACTGCAAGCTCCACCTCCCCCGTTCACGCCATTCTCCTGCCTCAGCCTCCGGAGTAGCTGGGACTACAGGCGCCCGCCACCACGCCTGGCTAATTTTTTTTGTATTTTTAGTAGAGACGGGGTTTCACCATTCTAGCAGCCAGGATGGTCTTGATCTCCTGACCTTGTGATCCGCCCGCCTGGGCCTCCCAGAGGGTTGGGATTACACGTGTGAGCCACCGCGCCAGGCCGGGTCTGTTTCTTTTATCTATAATATGCAGGTTGTAATTAGGAGTAAACAAAGTAAATATAAAGTGCTACTATGGTGTTTGGGTATGTGAATACCAAAATGAATGGGGATAGGGCAGGGCAGATACCAAGGGAACTAATCAGAAAAATAAAAACAAAAAACAGTATACATGAAATTGAAGGGAGGGAAGTACAGAATCCACATCTGGCAAAGAAAGACTTCTTTTTTTTCATCCTCATAAATACCAATGAGGAAGACTTCTTTATATTGTAACACAATTAAGTATGATCCGAAGAGAGGACAGCTATTAATCTAACTGCATCATACTCTTCGAGGGCACTGGTGGGTTGAAAACAAGTTGAGAACACAGTTCTCAACCAAGACTTTTTTTAACCTTCTTTCAGTTGCAGGTAATTAGTCAGTGTTCAACATTTGTTATAAATAGCAAAAACCTACACATCAAATGATAAATGTCAATGAAATAACTCATTCATCTAATTTCTAAGTAACCACCCACATATTGCTTCTGTATATCATCAAATTTCTGATATAGGTAAAAGAACTCTTATGATAAATTACTTAATTATAAACCTATACTTGCCAGGAAAAGAATTTCAATTTCACAAGCAACATAAAAAATAACTGGAACCTGCTCTCCATAGGAACTACTCAATCTGCCTTGTGGCAGGTGTACACAAGCACTTGAAAAGAAACATCTGCTTTCCTTCTTACAGATAGCTTCACCTCAGGAAAAAAACATAAATTCCTGTTTATCACAAAATACTTTAAAAGCTAAGAAAGCATGGCCAGATGTAGTCATTTAGGAGCATTTTTCTTCCTTACAGGCATCTTACTTATGAATCAGAACAATTAAAATATTTGATTTCTACTTTTTTTCAATTAACTTTTTCCAGCTTTGCTCATCACTAACCTATTTTCTGGTCATCTCTCCAAAATTACAATCACCCTGACTCTGGGGATAATCATACTCCTCAATCCAGGATATACTATTATTATCCGTCTGTCCAAGGCCTCTGTTGGCTTGTTTTATTTTTTACCCCCTTTATCACTACTCCCCCATTTTCTCCTAAGCCTTAATAAGCAAAAACTTAATTGTATGGCATCTCTCTTTGTATATGGAGTGCTTCTTTGAAAAATATTAAGTGTTGTTTTACGTATGTGTGTGTGTGTGTGTGTTTTAAATTTTCATAAATGGCAATATGCTATGAATAGCCTTCTTTTATATTTTTCATTAAATACTCTTTCAAAATGTATCCATGATACAGTATGGCCCTCCAGTTCATACCAAACTATCACACTGTATTTGAGAGTCTGAATATGCTACCTCAAACAATGCTGCTATAACCAAAGGTGACCTCAAGATGAATCAAGCCTGAATGTAATGTAATGTGACTAACAGAAAAAAAAAGTCAGAAAATAACTCTGTGGCCCTAGGCCCTAAAATTATAAAGTATAAGATTTTAGGCCGGGCGCAGTGGCTCATGCCTGTAATCCCAGCACTTTGGGAGGCCGAGGCGGGTGGATCACAAGGTCAGGAGATGGAGACCACGGTGAAACCCCGTCTCCACTAAAAATACAAAAAATTAGCCAGGCGCTGTGGCAGGCGCCTGTAGTCCCAGCTAGTCGGGAGGCTGAGGCAGGAGAATGGCGTGAACCCGGAAGGCGGAGCTTGCAGTGAGCCGAGATCGCGCCACTGCACTCCAGCCTGGGCGACAGAGCGAGACTCCGTCTCCAACAACAACAAAAAAAAGATTTTAAAAAGTGGTATGTTTGACCAACTCAGAATTAAGATCTACCTCAACATGAAATCTTAAATCAAGTCACAATAATAATAAGCCAAATAACTAACTAGTAATATAAAGAGGTACTCAATTTCATTAGTAATCAGAGAAATGCAACTTAAAATTAAATACCACTTTACACCTACTAGTTTGGAAAAAAGAGAAAGTCTAAACATATAAAATGTTGGCAAAGAAGTAGGGCAGCAGGAGTGTTCTTACACAACTGGTGGGCTGTAGACTGGTACAGCCATTCCAGCAAGCAATCTGGCAGGATTTAGTGACCTTCAGAATGTGTATGCTTGATAACCCTACAATCCTGCCCCACAGTCTATACCCTGCAGGGTACCAGGATGTTCCTCACATCACTGTTTGCAGTAGCAAGGAGGAAGAGACAATCTACTTTTTTTGTAAATGCAGTATAAAATTATATAGACTCAGACTATGAAAAAATATATATCTTATTTCCATAAACATTTTTTAAAAAGTAAAAAATTAGGGCATGTTTGCAAACCTGAAGTACAAACCAAAAATAACATCACACATTTGCACATGTATATTATTTTACTATAGAATCAAAGGGAACTTTTCTTAAATAACTGAATATTCTCTATAAACCAAGGCCCTAAGTCTCATACAGTCTTAAAAGTATTATTTAAATGTCATAGCAATAAGTTTTGAAACTTAAAGAAATTTAGAACAATCTATTAAAAGCTAATCTTAACCTGTTACTGTAACTATGACGTAAAAATGAAGGATAAGAGAGTTGGATTTTCTAAAGTTATGCTGGTCGTTCAACACCAAAAGATCCCTATTTTTATTTGCCCATGTTGCTTTAAAGCATAATAATCTGTTCCCAAGAACTAAAGCACATCAATGCTGGAAGATTAACGAGATACAATGCTCTGAGTACTCCAAAGTCTTGATATAAAGGTCTGATGGACCCTATGTTCATGTTAGTGTCTCACTTTAGTAGAGTTCACATGCACACACATGGCTCTAGAGTGACTGGGTTTTAAATAAGAAAATAATTTGGCCACTCTGGAAAACCAGAAAAAATAACTTGAATTTTAAATATGTAACTCAGTTTTTTTATAGCATCTCTAGTTTCTACTTACTTTCCTAAATTTTATATATAAATCTAAAATGATATCATTTAGGGCATAAAAGCCCACAAATATCTGCTGCCTATATCTCTTACAAGAAACTACTATCTTGAAGTGTAATTTAAATACAAAAGGTCTTTGCCAAAGTCCGCATTTTCACACACACATAAACATTTACCTGACACAGAGGCTACCAAAAGAACCACATTCAGAGGAGGAGGAAAAGGGGATGGGAGGGCATGTGCAAAATGCAAATCTGGCACTTGGCATGGTCTCAATTTGAGAGGCCCAGGCAGATTGGGATGTATGGCTTTGTTCCATCAAAAGGTCGTTTGAAGCACACTATTTTATTTTTATAGTAGGGTATTGAGTTCTGAGGTCTCTGATACACCCCAGGGAGCCAGCAAAAGCTAGTCTCAACCCTGTGCCAGCCCCCTGCTGGGTCACTAATGAAGATGGAGAACTGTGAGTGCACCCAAATAAAACACAGGAAAAGGCGAAAAAGGACTCCAAGCTGGGTCCGTTCCTTTTATTCCAGAGGAGCAACCTTTTCTGTACTTAGGGACTAATGAGTCGTGAACAGGAGAGGGGAACAAATCACACAGTACATTACCAGGAGGGACAACACCGTCAGCCTTTGTGTTCAGTAGCTGGTTCAGTTTTCAGAGCATTTCCCAGCAAGGACCAAAAGCAACTTGAACAAAGGAAACAGCAGTTAGATACTTGAACTGTCTCCATTAATACTCCAGAGAATTGGGTGCTTCAAAGTTGGAGTGACTAGTGAGAGTGGGGAGAGGATATAGGTAAGGGGGCCCAGGGAAAAAAAATGATGGCTTTATATGAAAAGTTCA
The DNA here is from genome assembly GCF_003255815.1 of Theropithecus gelada. Classification (NCBI taxonomy): domain Eukaryota; kingdom Metazoa; phylum Chordata; class Mammalia; order Primates; family Cercopithecidae; genus Theropithecus; species Theropithecus gelada. Next base: position 69,458,838 of record NC_037675.1, on the reverse strand, counting down.
TGAAAAAGAGAAAATGATGAGAAATTTTTTTAAAACTTGTTTTTCAGAGTTGTTATTGTGAAAGTTCTGTCCTAAGGACATGAGCTCTGATCCCTCCACAGACTTTTAAAGGGAGAACAGTAATGAAGCATAAGAAGGTATTTTATTTTCCATCCTCACCACTTAATTAGGAAGGGCATTTAAGGTGTTCAAAGTTTTAATTGCCTTCTCCCCCACCCCAGCCTCCTTCTTCAGTTACGCCATACAGCAACTAAGCTAGAGCCCAGACAGACATCTGAAGCTTCTCTCAAGCAGGAAAAAACACCAGCACAATTACCCCAGACACCATTTATTTCTCTCCCCCACTTCCTTCATCCCCCGCCTTTCCATCTCAATCTCCCCCCACCTCTCTCTCTCTGTCACTGTCACACACAGACACACACACACACACACACACACGATCCCATAACACTGCTAGTACACAGAAAGCTTTCCTGGCATAATTGATAGCAGCAAATGCTGCAACATGAGAATGTTTCCAATAATCTGAAAGAAAAGAAGAAGAAAAAAGAGGGAGAAAAAAATTAGGAGTTATTAGACAAAAGAGAAGTTGAAATAGCGCTCAATTTAAAAAAAAAAAAAAACACCTTCTAACTGAGACACATTCATGGAAAATGACAGCGATCCAAATTGGTCATGGTAAAAAAGTAAATTTGATTTATTTCCACATACCTTAAAAAGTCTAGAATTTTACCTCTTTTCTCTGTATTTACTATGATGGCATGCAGGTCAGTAAAAGATGTTTCAGTAGGGCCAGGATTGTAACAAAACCTTTGTCCTTACAAAAACTTATACCAAAGACATCACCAATAATCGCCCTTAGATTCATGGAGAAATGAGACCCTTGATTTTGATCTGGAATTCTAACAATAAATTCTAATAATAAGTGCTCATTTAGGTCCCTAGAGTAGTAAATAATAGTTTAATTATTTTTAAGTCAATAAAAATAGTATCAGTTCTTATTTATTTAATATCAACAATGTAATGGTACATATACATGACCTTCAATTCTAACCATGATGCACGTTAGACATTAGCAGGTAATGTCACAGAGAGTAAATGACTCTGTAACATCCTTATAGGATGTTCAAGGCCCCATAGCTCAATCAGTGATAGAGCCAGATTTTTTTTCTGATTCCACAGCCTACTTTCTTTCTATTAAACCACAGAAGAAAGTGAGCTGTAGTCAGCCCTTTAACATTTGAACAGAATAGTTTTCTAAGCATAATACTATAATAACCCAGAGTTTTCTACAATCAGTAATCCATCATATAGACCAATCAATCATGATGAATCATAATGGGAATGATATTTTTGCTAATTAAGGTAGACTGGCTACAGGTGGTCTCCAGATTGTACTTTGACAATTGGAAAAGTCTCCAGAGGGTCTCAGAACACCATGCTACTCTGATTATTAGACTAGAATTAGGCCCCAAACCCTAACCTCATCCATACGCTCAGGGTCCAATTCTAGTATATGCCTGCTACCCAAAATAAAGAGCATTATCAAATTAATGGAATCTCTGGGGATCAGTGGATCCTAGGGAATCAGAAATAGTGTGGGCTGTCACAGGCATCTCTTTTTTTTCTTTTTTTGAGATGGAGTTTTGCTCTTGTTGCCCAAGCTGGAATGCAATGGTGCAATCTCGGCTCACTGCAACCTCCACTGCCTGGGTTCAAGTGATTCGCAGCTCAGCCTCCCAAGTAGCTGAGATTGCAGGCATGCACCACCACACCTGGCTAATTTTGTATTTTTAGTAGAGATGGGGTTTCACCATGTTGGTCAGGCTGGTCTTGAACTCCTGACCTCAGGTGATCCACCCACCTCGGCCTCCCAAAGTGATGGGATTACAGGTGTAAGCCACCATGCCTGACCTCAGGCATCTTTTAATGCCTGTCATTCTGAACTTTCAGGAAGCCCCAGAAGCATTATTCCCTCAAGAAGCCCCCAATATTAGAAGTTAATCCTAATAGAATATACTCTTCTCATCACCAATAACATCCCTTGACTTCGGAGGGTATCCATCCTAAGATTAATTCTCCCTGTGCTTTGGATTCATCCCATCTCAAGTTGCCCCATTTCTCCACTCTCATATCATATCAACCTCAACGTCTCCTTGACTCCTTATCAGCATTTAAATATGCTCAAGCCCACATGCCCTCCCCACTCCCCATACAGAAGGGGGGCAAGGAAGTGCTGGGAAGGGAAGCGTGTGGTCCCTGGTGAGGGCTCTACCCCCAGGTCTGTGCCCACGGGCATAGGTGATGTTAGGCACTTCTGCCTTGGCGCCCAAATGTATTTCCCAATACCTCCCTGGCCCATCATGCCCCCATCCTGTGCCTATAAAAACCCTGAGACCCTAGCAGGCGGACACACACGTGGCTGGATGTTGAGAGGAGCACACGAGCCGAGGACACACGGGCAGCTGAACTGCAAGAGGAATGCACCAACAGGCACCAGCACACCGGCAAGCCAACAACACTGAGTTTGGCTGGGAGAGTCGTTGGAAAGCCTGGGCCTCTAGGCGGCCCAACTCCAGGAGAAAACTTTCCCACTCCATCCCCCTTCTGGCTTCCCCCATCTGCTGAGAGCTACTTCCACTCAATAAAACCTGGCACTCATTCTCCAAGCCCACGAGTGATTCAATTCTTCCATTACACCAAGGCAAGAAGCCTGGGATACAGAAAGCCCTCTGTCCTTGAGATAAGGAAGGGAGTCTAATTGAGCTAACATAAGCCACCTACAGACGGCAAAAGCTAAAAGAGCACTCTGTGACACACACCCACTGGGGCTTCAGCTGTAAACACTCACCCCTAGACACTGCCATGGGGTCAGAGCCCCACAGCCTGCCCATCTAGGCTCCCCTAGAGGTTTGAGCAGCAGGACACTGAAGAAGCGAGCCACTCCCCACTGTGGCAGGCCCTGCACGGGGGACAAGGGAACTTTTCCCATTTCAATACCACTTTCACATACTATCTTCAGTCTCTTCTTTATAGCCAGAATGCATGAAAGCATGACCTCCCACCTCCCATGATCTTATCCAGTCACCTCCCACTTACTCTTTAACCAAATTTACGGAACTCTTGAAACTACCAGACTACCAAAAAGGCTTTAAAAGGCCACTGATGCTTTCTAGTTACAAAATCCAATGGCTTTTTTTTTGGAAACAATCTTTTTGTATTTTACTTGAACTCTTAGCTGAATTCAAAACCATAAAACACTCCCTTCTTTTGGAAACTCTCTTCCTTTGGCTTCCTTAACTATACACTCCTGATTTTCCTCATATTTCTCCAGTCCCTCCTCTCTTCAGTTCCTTGAATACGCTGCTCATAATATTGCTATGCGAGGCCCTCCTCTCTATTCATTCTCCTTGGACAATGTTATCTACTTCCTTGATTTCAATTAAACCAGCTATATATCCTGAAGAATACATAATCTATACATCCAGCCTAAATCTGTGCCTCTAGAAATGCAGACACTGTCAAAAGAACAGGGGGTACAATAAGGAATAAAACAGACACGATCCCTTTATTTCCCAAGTTCACTGTCTAACCCTTCCTTGTGGATGTCTTGAAGGCACCTCCAATTGGAAATGTCAAAAGCTGAAGTCAATTTTCTGCTCCTATTCCAAAAGAAAGGACAGGTTTTCCTACTCTAGTCCTCATCTTAATGAAAGCAACCATTATTCACCTGGAAATTATTCTTGACACCTTCCTTTCTCCAATTAATCACCAAATCCTAATGTTTTACCTTCTAAAAATCTCTGCATAAAATTTCTTATAATTCTACTGTCACTACCAAAACCCAAGCAACCATGATCTCTCACCAGTGTTACAGCTAGCAGCTTCTTAACTGGTCTACCATCAGACTTATTATTCACTGATTTTTTTTTTACATACTGCCATAAGAAACACATAGCAGTGTACAAGTCATCAGTATTGAGGCAGACATATATATAGCAGGGGTTCAATATATTTTTGTTGAATGAATGAATCAATCAACCAACAAACCAATCCAGACCCCAAGGGTTACCTTTGCTGTGTCTTCAAAAATGTCCCCCAAATTGAACAGTGGTCTTTGGAAAACAAAATATTACCCCCACATTTATGCCTTGGTTTTGCTCTGCACCTCATGATTACAAATATTGCGGAAGTGCATCAGACTGGTGAATGCTGTTCAGGATCCACATTTAAACTCCAGTTGTGTAGGACTACCATGTATGTCCACAGCAGTTGTTCTGAAATGGGGACAATTTTGTCCCCCAAGGGAGTGTTGCTACTGGCATCTAGTAGGTAGAAGTCAGAGATGCTGCTAAATATCCTACAATGTACAGAACAGCCCCCAGTGACAAGGAATTATCCAGTACAAAATGTCAATAGTGCCCAGGTCTATAATTTCAAAAACAAGGCACTACCAAAAGCACTATTTCAAAATGTCACCAGATTAGGGGGTTACAACAAGACAATAAACCTGTTAACTTCCTCTGTAAAATGTGATACGACACTTTCCATTTTCCAGGGTAAAAGTTAATGGGTTTCTCAGATTTTAAAAAAATAGGATAAAGTTTAAATAATGCCTTGGTGTTCCAACTTTAGGAAGTTTAAAAATATTTACAATAAGTTCTAATAAGATGTATTAATTTCTTTACTGAAGGCTTCATTCTTTTTCTGCTCACTCCCAGCAAAAATAAACACAATAATAAAATACCCCAACATGCACACATGTACACACACAATGTCTTATCATTGCTTCTTACAGCTTTGGGAAACAAAAAGATTGTTTCTCTCTCACGTTCCCTCTCTATCTTCTTCAGTCTCTCTATTTAACCAACCATGATGTTGGTTATGGAGTTGTAGAGTACTGTTAATATAGTTCATAAAGTACTTATGGAGTAAGTTGTATTGTCTGTTGTACTTGTTAATGTGCTCCCATTCTCAAGATAAAAAATAAATAAGCAGAATTCTTCATGTTTCTCTCAGAAAACAAAAAAAAAGCACCAAAAACCTAAATTAATATGCTTTACTTGCATGAATGGCAAATGATTTTTTTTCTGACAATCAAGAAATATGAAATATTCTCCATTTTTATCTTTAATAAATAACCATCAAACCAATGCTAATATATATCAGTTCTAATGACTTTTTTCTACTAACTTTCTTTCCTAGATATCACGTTTTTAAGTATTGTACAATTTTCTGCACAACATCAGAGTAGGCTAAGAAACCAGAAGTTATGAGATACAATGAGTGAGAAATTTAGGGGAAAAGAATACTCCAGTGATTGAGTATCAAAACCTCCATTGCTTGCTGTGACAATATTCCTTTTTTGTGCTTCACACAATATTATTAAGATTTAGAGTAATCTGACATAAGTCAACAAACCTACTCAATGACTTTGTTGTCTGATTATTGCATCCAGTTACTACCTTCAGAGTTTTTGATCATAAAATGTACCAGCTGTGTCCTAAACGGAATTATCTGATACAGGCTGAAATTATATAGAAAGACCTTAAAATCAAAAAGTAAAACTGCTTTCATAATATCTACTACTCTCACTCTAAGATCTTAGGTGGTTCCCATTTTTTTAACCTCACTTTATTAAAGACAGAGTTTTCATTAACACTATTTGAATCTCATCAAATAAAGGTTGTCTCTTCTAATTGAAACACAGGATATGTCACAATAACTGAAATCACAGGTTAAAAGTTGAAACTCTCTCATCTGCCAATAAGAGTTGTGATCCAGCATATGTACAGCATAAGAATTCCAATAAATAGGTTTTACCTTAGGAAAGTGTCCTGGGGAAAGAGACTAGTATTAGACAGTTCAGCAGTGTGCATATGTACCCATACAAATACCTCAGATGTGTCAGAACACAATAAATACCTCAGTTCTTTCCACTAATATGTAGGCTTAGACTAAACTAGGAAATGAATTGAAAAGCGAAAGCTAAGCGGAAAACATAGTCATTGTAATGAAAAGATTGGCAACAACATAAATGTCCATCAGTAGGGGCCTAGTTTAAAAAATTAAAATATAGCTATATAATAGATACCACAAAACCACAAGAAAGAAAAAAGAAGCACTTTATGTACTAACATGGAATGAATTCCAAGATATAGTGTTAAGTGGAATTATGCAAGGTATAGAACAGCAGGTATGGTAAGCAAGTAACTGTATGAAAGAGGAAAGTTTATCCATTCATTCTCACATACATATACATATATACATATATATATGTCTTTCTTCTATGCATATCAAATATTTATGGAAGGAAATAAACTAGTAACTTGAGCTGCCTTCAAGGGGGCTATCAGATGGCTTGGGGAATTGGGAGAAAACAAAATTTCTTCCTACATACAGCTCTGTAACCTCTGAAATTCTGAACTAGGTGAATGTATTTCCCATTTAAAAATAAATGCAACTGAAATTAAGAAATATTATTTGCAGCCGGGTGCAGTGGCTCACGTCTGTAATCCTAGCACTTCGGGAGGCCGAGGCGGGCAGATCACGAGGTCAGGAGATCGAGATCATCCTGGCTAACACGGTGAAACCCCATCTCTACTAAAATACAAAAAATTAGACAGGCATGGTGGCGGGCGCCTATAGTCCCAGCTACTCGGGAGGCTGAGGCAGGAGAATCACTTGAATCCAGGAGGTGGAGGTTGCAGTGAGCTGAGATTGCGTCACTGCACTCCAGCCTGGGCAACACAGCAAGACTCTGTCTCAGAAAAAAGGAAGGAAGGAAGGAAGGAAGGAAGGAAGGAAGGAAGGAAGGAAGGAAGGAAGGGAGGGAGG